>NC_091192.1:19065327-19195327 GCF_040958095.1 Procambarus clarkii | reverse complement strand
GAAGGTTGGTAAGTCCTTGTGCATAGTCTAAGTTGACAAGTCGCATGAAAAAGGACTGAAGTACAGATAGAGAAAGGAACGTTCCACATCGTAATCTGTGAGGAAATAGTCGAGGTTCATGCTTATTGTTTATGCAAAGTTAGTGAAAGAAAACTGTTCAAAATGATCATCTAAAAACGAAATGCTGGTACGGCACAGCAGTCACCATAGAATGACTGCGCTAAAAGATAGGCTGTATAGTGACAAACACTAATTTCATATCCAGAGATGCCAGTTTTCTTCAATTATGAAGCAAGTTGTATAAGTGGCGGGAAACACTGCTATATGAGCACTTGTGTATGTAATCATCTTTTATATGACTTATCAATGGCTATGTAAATATGTATGCTATGAAAGTAAAAAAATTAGTATATTGTAAATATTCTATTTCATATATATTGGTATATTTAACCTAAAGTGAATATCGGTAAGTATTTATACTCCATTTTGTAATACAGTAGCTGTCGTGCTGGTAAAGCTATCAGGGGATATGTAAGATGTAGTTTCCAGGTCCGTCCCATCTTAAACTTTTCTGTAAGAAAGTATAAGTGACTTTTGCCCAGTTTTGCTAACAAATGTCTACATTTAATAACATCAATGCATTATATTTTTGTGGATTGCACCATAAGAATCTTCTGTAACTTCAAAACTGTGTTGGTATGCACTACTGCTAAATTGCATGTGCCAGCAAAATGTATTATCAATTGTATTTTGTATGAATCCTATTTCTAAAGATGTACATCGATAATTACATTATGAAACAATCTAAAAAAAGTACATAAGTTTTATTGTCTGATAAAATATTTTAATATTTTTATTTTATACAGTGGTACCTTGGTTTACGAATTTAATCCGTTCCCAGAGACGGCTCGTAACCTGAAAATTCGCAGTCCGAAGCACATTTTCCAATAAGAAATATAAATGGAATTAATCCGTTCCACACTTCCAAAAGTATTAACTTCAAAATGCATTTCATACATAATGCACACAAATATTTTGTACTATAGTGTGTAAAAGTTATAGCTTTCCTTTTATTGATGACTTGTTCCTGTATGGAAGACGGGGGGAGGGGGGGGTTAGGAGGAGAGGTGTTTGGAAGGGGAGTCCCCCCCCCCCTTTTCCATTTTAACATCAGACAGTGATGATTTGTCTGGGGTACTCTTCTGCGTTTTGCCTGTATTCCAATAGGACCTGGTTGTGACTCGCTGCTGGTTTTTCTCGCCAAGAACCTTTCCATAAAGTCTTGTTTTTCCCTATGTTTTAACACTTCTCTATAGTGAGGCATCAGTCATTAAAAAGGTCAAGGCAGTGGCCTACTGCAATTTAATTTTGGCGAGTCATTTCAACAAAACTTTGCATTTCTTCCCATACTGCATGCCACTTCTTAAATGTTGTGGTATATAATAATTACTCTAATGTTTAGAAAGCGAAAAAAAAAAACAATAAAATTCTATACAAAGACTGCAAGCGCGATCATCACTAAGCAGGAACCACTGGTAAACTGAAGTGCAGTCGCCCGTGCCACCAGAAACCACGAGCTCGGTCGACCCATACATGTATCAACAAGTTTGCAAATCGAGGCGGAGCTCGTAAACCAATTCAAATTTTAGGAAGAGCTCCTAACCCGAAAAATTCGTAAAGAGGGGCATTTGTAAGCTGAGGTTCCACTGTATATACAAGAATTCTTACATTCTTGTAAGAATTAATCCATTAACATTTTTACAAGAATGTAAGGGAATTATTAGAATATTATAAGAATATTAGGAGATTCAGTTTTTTCTTCGTTAGGTTTTGAAGATCTTGTAAAAATACCATCATGTATATAATGTACTGATGTACAAATTTCTGGGACAAAAAGCCTTTTAAGCTTATTCGGTTTCCAGAGTAAAGTGCAAGACTGTCCGCATAGTTACTGGTCAGGGAGGTTACTGGTCAGACTCAGTGGTGCTTAACCTGATTGATTATCCACTGCAACATTTTTATGGACAAAGATATTATCACTGTTATGGCTTGTTCCACATACAGTATATAATTTGTTTTATTTTGGAAGGAACACGGTGCCATTTAGTGGAGGAAGCCCTCTGTATCTCCGTGATTTGGCTATGGTACTGCCAAGTCATGGTCCAACACGCCAGGTCTTTGAGACCCAGGATATGGATTTCTGAGTGGTAAGGGAAGCAGAGGATTAGAGATCAACTACAAAACTGGAAAAACCTACCAGATAAACATAGGTTTAACAAAGCAACCTGCATAAGGGAAATTGGGTAAACAAGGCAAACAGTTGCTGCTGCAAAATGAATTCCCTATGATGTGCCTGACCATCATCAGATGACAGTCCAAGTCCCCTTCAGGTCTTATCCAACTTGAACCCTTAATCTTTCTCCATGTATTATCGATTCAACACCTGGTGATGTGCTCTGCTGAGCCCATCACCAGGTGTTGGTTCATTAAGTAGGTTCTGGCCCTACTTAAAACATAATTTCTGCCATAGACAATTGCTTTTTTCTGTAGTCCCCCTCCGGCTTCCCAGAACTATACCGGGCTGATATACATGTACAGTGTATTAGACCGTGGCATGAATTCAAATGGCGTTCTGAGCCTTCTGAGGACCATGAGCCATAACCTGGCCCCCTCAGCGGCATGAGGAGCAATGGCCTATAGAAACCCCATGTGGTTGGAAGCATTGTCTGCCATCTACAAAGCTAGGCATCCAGAAAGGTAGACATCCCAAAACGGATCCCACCTGTGGGGTGAGCTGGGGTTTTCTTGCCACTGTTTGACCTTGGGTAGGAAGTAGTATCGTTGCTGACAGGGACGCAAGGTACTATGCAGCTGACTTACATTACGCATAGTAGCCGGTTCTGTTCCTCCTGGAGACAAGCTTTTTTTTTTTTTTTTTCCCTGGCTGGGGTTCTGCCTGGTGTGGCTACAGGACCACTTGTATTATTTTGGTGGCCCTCCACTTGGTATTGGTACTCTCGGCACGGGGCTTGTTGTTGCAGAAACTTGTTGTGGGGGGGATTTTCCCCCCTCCCTGTAAGAGTTTGATATTAGTTCGGCTTCTTCCCGGGGTCCACCGATCATGGCTTAAAGTTCTCTACTTCTAAGACTTGTGCCATGACTTACGCGGGAACGGGTCGTTCTTCGTCCCTCTTTGTCACTTTATGGTCATCCCCTTGAGTACAAAGATTCTGCGAAGCTTTTGGGGTTATTCCTTGACGCTCGTTTGTCTTGGTCTCCCCATATCTCTTACCTCCGTGTTGAGTGCTCCAAGGCCCTTACCCTCCTTCGGGTCTTGTCCCATACTTCTTGGGGGGGCAGATAGGCGCACTCAACATGCTTTACATTCCTCTCTCGTCCTGTCTAAGCTCGATTATGGTTGCCCTGCTTACTCATCTGTTTCTCCTTCTACTCTTCGCCGTCTTGATGCTTTGCCCCATACTGGGTTGCGCCTCAGTTCTGGTGCCTTTCGTTCGACTCCTGTCCTTAGCTTGTATGTTGACACTGGCTTCCTGTCTCTCCAAGACCGCCGTGATCGCTACCGTCTTCGCTATCTTGCGCGATCCTTACAACTTCCTCTCGCCTCTGTCGTGCTTTAACTTTTACCCCTCCTGCAGTTCCTGTTCCTCTTCACCACCTCCCTCTTTCTGTCCGGTTATCTCGCCTACAGGACTCTTTCCGTTCCTATTTCTAATGTTTCTCCTAGTGTTGTTCCTCCTTTGCCCCCATGGAGTCTCTCTCTTCCGCGGTTTTGTACATCCTTGACCCGTATCACTAAAGCTTTTACCCCTCCTACGGTTCTAAAACACCTTTTCCTTGAGCACTTTTCTTCTCCCGCTCCGTTTCTGTCTTCACCGATGGGTCTAAGTCTGCGGACGGTGTTGGCTACTGTGGTTTTTCCTGATCGCACTTATGTGTCGCTTACCTCCGGAGACTAGCATCTTTACAGCGGAGCTTTATGCTATTCTCTATGCTCTTCGTCTCCTGCTTTCTCGTTGTCAGTCTTCCTTTGTAGTTGTTGTTGACTCTCGTAGTGCCCTCAAGGCTCTCGGGTCCTTTAATCCAGTCCATCCAGTAGTTGTCGAGATCCAGCATTGGCTGTTTCTTGTTCACAGTAAATTTAAGTCGGTTGAGTTTTGTTGGGTTCCCAGCCATATTGGTGTGTCTTTAAATGAGTGTGCGGATGCTGCCGCCAAGGAAGCTGTCCGCTCTTGTCCCATCTCTCATAAAGGTATTTCGTATTCCGACTTTTACCCGGTTATCCATTCCTCTGTCCTTACCCGTTGGCAGGCTTCTTAGTTCTGTTACTTGTAACAAACTACGTACTCTTAAATATTGTGTTTCCTCGTGGCCGTCCTCCTTCCACCGTAACCGGCGGTGGGAAACAGCTCTGGCGAGGTTGTGTATTGGCCATACTCGCTTAACCCATGGTCACTTGATGGAGCGCCACCCTGCTCCTTATTGTCCTAGTTGCAAAGTCCCTCTTACGGTCGTGCATGTCCTTCTTGAATGTCCTGACTTCCAGGACGAGCGTGTGTCTTGCTTTCTGACCGCCCCTCGCGGTCACCTGTCCCTCGATAGAATTTTTGGTGACTCGGATACTTTTGATATTGTTCGCCTTATGCGTTTGTTCTCGTATTGGCATCCTTGGTGATATTTAGCGCCCTCTGATTATTTTGCGTATTTGATGGTGCTACATAGCCTTCCCGGTTTGTGCCTTCTTTTGATAATTACTTACTTCTCCCCGGGATCAGTTCCAGGTTCCCTTGGCTTCCTTGGTTCCCTCTTTGCAAAGGTTTTCGGCTTACCGCATCCCGCCTAAGGAGGTTTAGGAAATTATTGCATCGTATATCCTGTGAGACCAAGATTTCACCTCGATAATGGATCCTCCTTCATTTGAGTTTGGTTCCTCTTTTCCTCACTGGGTGCATTATGAGGTGCCTGAGTCTTCCTGGTTGGCAAACTGCCCTTTCTTTTTGTTGGGGAAGTGTCTAGCGTTCTGTTGGACTTGCACGCTTGAGTGGCGGGAAACTACTATGGTGGTTCAGGTTTACCTGGGGGGCGAGTTTGCAGTGCTTGTTCGCCCCTGTTCTTCCTCGAGATATTGGTGAGGTACAGCTTCACGTGCAGGTTCCCACCCTTTCGGCATTCTTGGTGGCTGAGGAATTGCATACCCGTGGGCATTTAGCTTTGGTCTTGCGTTTCTTTTCCCTCCTTGAGCTGTCTTCAGATTGGCTCAATGAGGATGTGCTAGGTTTTGGGCTTGCATCCGGTGTGCTTGCTTTAGTGACTCGGACATCGGCTGCCTTGTTGAGGTTGTTTGTGCCGACTCTGAGGAATGCGGCGTCTCTGTTCTTTGCTTCTCGCCTCGCGTGCCAACAGGAATGCTCATTCACTCTTTGGAATCTGGTTGGGCCCTGGCTCTTAAATTTTCATCCTATTTTTGCCCGTTGCCGTTTAAGAGTCTGCAGTTGTGCAGTATCTGAAGGCGGCTTCATCTAGTTGCTGTCCCATGTTGGACTTGTTGGTTCTCTGGGGAAGTCGCTTGGGTCCTGCTGGAAAGAGTCGTGTCCAGGGTTTGGGGTTCCTTCGGTTGTGGTGGGCCAGTGGTGCCAGATTCGGGGCCGGTCCCTCCTTCGGAGCAGAAGGCATCTGGTTGGCGCAGTGCTTGCTCTGCGCATCATTTGGCCTTTCATATGGGTTCTCAGCCCTTTCGTGGTTCGCCCCATTGATGGGGCGATTAGTGGAAGGGGCTTGCTCTGTTTGCCCACGGCTGGTCCCACAATTCGTGTACGTTTTGGTTCGTTTCTTCCAGCCTCCAGGGACACATATTGGCATGTTCCGATTCATCTGGGTTTCAGGGCCTGGCTTGGTTTTATCGTGGGGTGGCACACTTATCACTTTATTTGCCTTCCATTAGGCTTGAATCTGGCTCCACACGTTTTACCTGGGTCGTGGTAACCCGTTTGCTTTAGTTAAGGGTTTGGGTTCGGTTCTGCCTAGCAGTTCTGGCCTACCTCGACGACTGGCTGGTTTGGGCTTCCAACCGGTCCACATGTCTGCTCGCCAGGAATTTGGTTCTTTCCCAGCTCGTCTGATTTGGGTTCTTGGTGAACTGGAGGAAGACCCACTTGGTTCCCTCTCAGGTTCGGACTTAGCTGGGGTCTTGTGTGGGACTCTTGGACTGCTTCCTTGTCTCTCCCTCCAGCAGCATTGCAGCTGCAGTCCTGCCTTCGACTGTTTTGGGTGGTATCCGGGTCGCTCATATGTTGTTCAAATAGTTGTGTGGGAGTCTGGATTTCGCCATGCTAATCAATCCGTTGGGTCGGATCTTACCTCCGCGGCTGTTCTGGTTATTTCTGGGACGGGGCGTCCCCAAAGGAACCAAAACATCACTGCTCTCGCAATTACTGGGTTCAGATCCTGGGGGAAGGGGGGCCTTACATCGTCTTCTGTGTCGCTGGCTTCCTCTTCAGGTTTTTCGGGGTTCAGTGCCGAGCCCTCGCTCGATGTGTTTTTGGATGTGTTGTTTCTCGGCTGGGGCTTTGTGACCAGTGATCACCAGGTCGACCACAGTCGGTGGGGTCCGTCCTTCCATCAGGCTCACAGCCTGCTGTGAGAGTTCACGGCAGTGTGGCTTTCGCTTCAGAGGATTTATGGTACTCACGGATCGATGATCTGGCTCCATTTGGACTGTTCCCCGATGGTTCATTGTCTGAACTGCGGAGGGTTTAATGTGGTCCTTTTCTCTTTGGGGCTGATCGCTTCGGGTGACTCATCTGCTGGATTCCCGGGGTATGGCTCTCCAGGCGGTTCATATTCAGGGAGTGTCCAACGTCCTGGTGAACGGCCTGTCTCGGTTCATTCCCCTGTCCACGGAATGGACTGTCGACACAGACTCCTCCAGTTGGTTCTACCAGATGTATTCACCTAGTTGTGTTTGCGGGGGTTGAGCTTTGCTCTTTCGGCTCGCCTCTCAACTGTCAATCAACTGTTTACTAACTACTACCCCCCCCCCACATACACACACACACCCCAGGAAGCAGTCCATGACAGCTGACTAACTACTCCAAGGTACCTATTTACTGCTAGGTAACGGGGGCATTCAGGGTGAAAGAAACTTTGCCCATTTGTTTCTGCCTGGTGCGGGAATCGAACCCGCACCACAGAATTAAGTCGTGCGCACTATCCACTAGGGCCCCATTGGGGCCTGGTATGTATGTATGTATGGGCGCCCGGTGGTGGGCGAGGTGTCTCCCGGTATATGTGGCGCCCTTGCCCCGATTACAAGGCCGTCAGGGTGATGCCTTTTGTCAGGACTGGTCGAGGTGGAGTTACCTGTACCTCTTTTTGCCCGGTCCAACTATTGCTTCGGGTTCTGGCTCGGTAGAAGACTTACCAGGGAAAAGTAGTCCTGTTGGCCCCTTGGTGGCCAGCCCAGCCTGGGTTTCAGGCTCTGCTTGCCCAGTGTCCGAACCTGGGGTTCTTTCCGCAGTTCTGCCTTTTTCAGCAGACCGATCTGGTCCAGTACGTGGTTAGTTCGACCTTCTCCTGTCTTCGTGTCTGGTCTTTCTGATGCGAGTTTATCACCACTTGTATAGGGATCAGGTGGCTTCTTTGATGGTGTTCCACCTGCATGTTTCATATCAGTGGCAATATGAAGTTTCCTGGAGGTACCTTTTGCACTTTTTGTCTCAAAGTAGGTTTCTTCGATTTCTGATTTGGTTGGTTTGTCCTTTCTCTCTTGGCTGTTTCAGGATCATCATCTTATGCCGAATACATAACTGTCGCCTCGTATCATGTGGCGCTGGCAGAGCCACTTCAGATTGCATTCGGGGTGGATGTCACTTCTGCTCCATTCTGCAAGCTATCTCATGCGTTGTTTCACCTCTGGCATGCTTATGCGCCACCTGAGCCATCCTGGTCATTGGACCCAGTGCTCTCTCTTCTCTCTTCTCCCTGGTTTGTGGTTCCCCCTTCGGTTCAGGATTGATTTTGAGGCTCTTTTCTTGTTGGCATTGGCCTCTGGGGGTCAGGTCAGGGAGCTTCATGCTCTCCTCCGGCGCTGGAGTTTCTGCGCCGGAGGAGAGCACGAAGCCTGTCCTGGTGGTCGGTTTGTTTGCAGTTGTCTCCTTTTCTGGCAAAGAATGTGAATGCTGCTTTCTGGAAGGGTTCTTGGGTTGTTGATGTTTAGTTGCTTTGGCCGGGAGTGCATCATGTCTTGGGTCCGGTTGCGGCTCTTCGCTGTTACTTGCACGCCACGGCCTTGGTGGCTGGAGACGCGCTTTGGGTGAACCCGGTTTCCCTTCTTCCCTGTTCCAGGGCGTGGTTTCCCAGGTCGTCCATAGGGTTATTTAGTCCAGCCTGCCTGCGGTCTATCCCTTTTCCCACGACATTCATAAATTCACGGCCTTGGCTGCTGTTTTTGGTATCAAGTCCTGGCTGACATGTGGGCACAGGGTTTTTTGGCAGTCGAACAGGGTCCTGGCTGCACGGTACCATAATTAATGTTCCTGGTCCTACTCGGGCAGTGTAGCCTTGGGTCGCAGGTTGCAGCCAGTTGTCTCAACTTCGAGTTGAGGAGTGAGTGACGGCCATCTCCTGGGTAAGTTCCCATTTTCCTATCTTTGGTTAGGTAGCTCCGGGGAGCCGGAGGGGCTTGCCACAGAAAGCCAGCGTTGAATGTAATGAAACACAATTTTCTGGTTTAGTCCTGGAGGCTTCCGGGCATCTTTCCCTCCCACTCGTCAGCATTTTTTCTTATTTTTTTACATTCAGTCTCTGAACTGAGCGTGGATAGCTGGCACAGGGTCTTGGGCTTCTCCTTCCCGCTCCCAGGGAGGGGGAGCTGCGCAGACAGGTGGCGTAGCAGGTGTGACGTTATGCTTGTTTTCAGAGTGGGGAGTTCTGCCTAACAGTTTGGTTTTAGGTAGTACTGTTTCATCAGCTCGGGTCTGTTTTGGGATACCTGTCTTTCTGGTGCCTAACTTGGTAGATGGCAGACATAGAATGCTTCCAACCAAATGAGGGTTTCCATAGGCCATTGCTCCTTGTGCCGCTCTGAGGGTGGGGGCCAGGTTCTGGCTCGTGGTCCCAGTAAGCTTAGAACTCCATTTGAATTGATTGATGCCATGGTCTAATATATACATATCAGCCCGGTATAGCTCCGGGTAGCCCCAGGGACTCGCCCAGGAAATGGCGTTTCATTACATTCAACACTGGTTGTTTTTATTTTGTATGCTGCACTTTTCATGTTCTATCTACATTGTGTACCCTTACATCCAATTTGCTCTGACCATGGCCAGTATTCTTTTCCCTGAGGTTTTTTCGCATTTTCCCTATACAGTATTATAATATATAACTATTTAATAATATTTATATTATAATATAATTCTACCAGATATACCAGTTTTGAGGGAGTCATTTTTTCTTCCAGACAGTGAATGAGTTATTCTTCCTTATGGTGTGTATTGATGAGGAGGAAACAGTCTTCTTAACATAAAAAACAAGATATAAACACTGAGACATTTGGACTGTGCATGTGCCTATCATGGTTTTCTGAGTGTTAGGGGCCTTGCGCTTTAACTGAGGACACGCTTGAATCCAGGGCCAGATTAAGACCTTTAGAGGCCCTTAGCACTGGAAAGATTATGGTGCCCCATGTACCATATATGTAATTCAAATAAATAAACTGTAAAATCTAATTAATCAATATCATTATTTGTATGAATATAACACCTATTATTCCATGGCTTTCTTGCCTTTGCAAATGCATAGCATTTTAACATAGATGAATCAAAGATGCTAAATAATGTTTACTGTTTCTTGCTTATAACTGTATTTATACTACAAAAAGTTTTCTCCTGCATTTTTTAATTGCAAAATATTTGATCATATCCTCAAAATTAATCCGACTCCCTCTTCACCCAACACCTTCTTCACTTAAGTGGTGCTTGACAAGTACTGGCATATTAAATACTGGTATGTTCTAAAGCTGAGGTTGCTCCGTGGACCATATGGCAGTTGACAGATTTCAATTTTGTTGTAATCCCAAGAATAAAATATATTACTAACATTTTCAGTAATATAATTACTGTATTAATATTAATATTTTTCCAATTGTTGTGAGGCCATCTTTTTATGGGGCCCTGGTTCAGCTGCAACACTGCACCATGGTCCATTGTAAATCTGGTACTAGAAAATAACTGTGGGGCCTCCTCTTTACTTCAAGCCCTAAGCATGTGCTTATTTCGCTTAGTGCTTAATTCAGGGCTCCTTGGGTCAGTTACATAAATTTCATGACTTGTAGTTGTGTACTTTTTCCCATGCCGAGTGTTCGAGATTGTGGTTAGGTTTTTGACTTTTAGACACTTGACCAGGCAGGTCCCGGCTTGCCTGCGAATCGTGTACCAACATGACTGGCAGGCCAGCTGAGTGACTGAAGTCTCTTGTCCATGTGAAAATTTCCACAGTTTTGCAGTTGATCTCTGATCCCCTGTTCCCCTCACCTCGTAGAGAGCCAGATATGGTTCTGGGTCTAGCTCCCAGTTGACGACGAATGGATATCAAAAGCCTCTTGTATTGGCCTAAGGCCTGGTGGTATGTTCATGAGTTAAAATACATTGAAATGGTGTTTCGCCAATGAACACAAATCATGCAAAATACTGTAATGTATTGATAAGATAATTGCAGTCAAGTTTAAACCATGTTTTCCAGAAACATATATAGGTTTACTGAATATTGTATGAATAGTATGTAAGCTTGTCATAAAATGTCCTTTTAATATAGTTAATACTGTATACTAAACTAGAAAACTTAAAACATTTCCAAAGATTTTTTACATACAAAGTGGGAACTACATAAACATGACTGATAATGAAGCTTCCTTTGCTATACAGTACGTTACATAAATGTAGCAAATACAGTATTGTACTACTAAAGGAAAGGTAATATTGTTAGTCATTATTGTGCCATTATATTTTAAAATTAAAAAATGTAAATTTTTTTTTACATCTTGTGAAGTACCTGTACTGTACTAAATTTTTTTGCCAGACTCTGATACTGGATTGCATACTGTGCAAAGTTACTGTGGTAACAATACTCGTTCACAAATCTTTAACATCGATACATATAGTACTGTACAGAAATAATAATCAGGCTACTGTATGCACTACCTCTTCTGACAAGGCATGGATATCAATCGAGTCAAACCTTTTGCATTTCACCAATTATATCTAGTGTACAGTATTAAGTTTTTAGAGTAGCTAACAAATCTATTTAGTATGTGGCAATGGAAACCACATACTGCTACAGCAATAGATAACACATTGAGGCATTACAGTATCCTAGGATGGTATTGACAAATAGCACTACCAGACATTCTGTAAAAATCCAAGAGGTATCTGGCTTTTTCAACTACAGTATTCATAGTCTTCATCTGTGTGCATATTAATGATTGTAACTTTGCTTTGTTTATTTAACTGGTGCCTTTGTACACTGTTTTGAGTTTCCAGATGATGTGCCCATAAGCCTATCCATCCAGTCTAGAATAGTAGAGTGCAGCTCAATCAATACTTAAAACTATTGATGACAGCTTGTGACACTTTCATAACAATAGCAGTATATTTTATGACTGCCTAGATGAAGGTTAGTAAATGGCTTTGATTGGTGTCCTTGTTACAGGTGCTTCATGGTAGCGCAACATTTTATTTTGTCACTAACTCTATGACGGCTTCAGCATTGTACAGTTTTGTATATTCTTTGTCTATAATGTTGTGCACTCACTCCTTCCCACTTTAAAGTTTTCAAGAAATGTAATGATTGTATTATGACAACGTACAGAAATTCTTAGATTTAATGTAACATCTAACCAAATTTTAATTTATTTTAATTCATCGGATAATCGAAAAAAGTTTATTTTTCAAACAATGAAAAATATGATGGAATATTTTGTGGTTGTCATGTCTAAAAAATCTGACCATTCTTAAGCTAAGTGTGGTTTGGCTAAGTTGAGGTTTAGTACGGCACTTATAATGTATTATACTGTACAGAAAGTGTGCTTTTATGCTTCTGCAGATTGACACGAGAGTACACCATCCCTCTGTTCATGCCTATGTGGCTGTAATTGTGTTAGTGTGCGCATGTATTGCTATGTTTGAAATTGCAATAGCACAGTACTGAATATTATCATTTAATGCACTTTAAAGCAATGGTCACTTTTCTTTAACAAGTGGTGGGGAGTGCGTGCAGGAAGTTAATGCCCCACATTGGGGCGACAACTGTATTAGGGCCATGTTATATACCTCAAGATTGTCGGGGCTGAGAATATATATATTTACTTATATACAGTATATATATATCCCCACACATACGTATTTATAAAACAAAACCATATTTAATTTCCCCCCCCTCATACCTGGATTGTTATTTTTTATTCTAGGACAGTGTTCAAGTCCTATTAAAAGGCTAAGCATGTAGTGTGAAAATCAGAGAACCAAGATCAATGTACTGTACACGAACATACACTTAAGAAATGTTAAGTAAAGTAAATATTCATGCATAAAGTGAGATTATTATGGCTTAATGCATGGATATTAAGATTTTTTTTTAAATTCACGTTTAAATAAAAGCATATTGATGCAAAATTTTATGTTGGATTTTATTCTTTTGATGGATAACAAGGTAGAGAGCTATGCTCATGGTGACCTATATTTGTATATTTTATCATGAATGATGTTCAAACTTCCAGCAGTTTTAGCACAAATATAGCTGCCTCCTGGAGGTTATTTCAACCATACACCAATCTATCAATAACAAATTCTTCACACACTTTCTATATCTTTTCTGAAAGTTACCCCAAGTAGCCCTCTGAACTTTGCCCTGGTACCACCAAACCTTAGTTCAGCACATTACACCTCAGAGACCCATCCATCACCTATTGGAAACCAGGATCAGAATTACACACAAAAATCACAATAGCGTGATCCATCAAATGAACAAATCCACAAGGGCTGTGACGAGGATTCGAACCTGCGTCTGAGAGCATCCCAGACGCTGCCTTAATCGACTGAGCTACGACATGGTTAAAAGAGTTGAAACCGAAGTTCTATTGTACTTACTGGATCCTGCAGCCTCTCCGAGACACATACCAGGGTTTTACAACGGCCTATTGACATAGCTCGAGTGCAGGGAGGGAGTTGTGTAAAACCCTGGTATGTGTCTCAGAGAGGCTGTTGGATACAGTAAGTTCAGTAGAACTTCAGTTTTAACTCTTTTGACCATGTCGTAGCTCAGTCGATTAAGGCAGCGCCTGGGATGCTCTCGGACGCAGGTTCGAATCCTCGTCACGGCCCTTGTGGATTTGTTCATTTGATGCATCACGCTGTTGTGATTTGTGTGTAATGAAGTAAGGGCAAAGAGGGAGAACAGCTTATTGACATAGCTCGAGTGCATGGGGGGAGTTGTATAAAACCCTGGTATGTGTCTTGGAGAGGCTGCAGGATCCAGTAAGTTCAGTAGAACTTCGGTTTCAATTCTTTTGACCATGTCGTAGCTTAGTTGATTACGGCAGCGTCTGGGATGCTCTCGGACGCAGGTTCGAATCTTCATCACGGCCCTTATGGATTTGTTCAGGATCAGAATCTGGTTCACTGTGCGAGGCAAGAGGAACAGAGACAAGGTAGAAAACTTAGATGAACTCTCCAGAGAGCATAAGTGCAACAAAACAAGTGCTTGAAGGTAAGTACAATAATTAGGTTCCTCCCTAGGTAAACAATGCAACCAATCATTATTGGGTTGAAAATAACCTAACAGTGATGTGCTCGACCA
The DNA here is from genome assembly GCF_040958095.1 of Procambarus clarkii. Taxonomy (NCBI): domain Eukaryota; kingdom Metazoa; phylum Arthropoda; class Malacostraca; order Decapoda; family Cambaridae; genus Procambarus; species Procambarus clarkii. Next base: position 19,181,461 of record NC_091192.1, on the reverse strand, counting down.
TCACCAGATGACAGCTCAGGTCACCTGGGGTCTGGGTCATCTGTTTCCTGACTCTAGAGCTATAACAGCAAATACCCACAATCCAACAGGGAAGAAGGGAACAGGAAACTACTGGGAGCCCACCAGACCGAGCATTTCAGTCACATTCAGGGCTTCATTTGTGGGAGGGACCTCACAGTAACTCCCAAGCTAGATAGACGCACGCTCGTCTCTTTACAATCCTCTCTTGTCCTGTCTAAACTCGATTATGGTTGCCCTGTTTACTCGTCTGCTTCTCCTTCTACTCTTTGCCGTCTTGATGCTTTGCACCATACTGGGTTGCGCCTCAGCTCTGGTGCCTTTCATTCGACACCCGCCCTCAGCTTGTATGTTGACACTGGCTTCCTATCTCTGCAGGATCACCATGATCCTGCAGAGATAGGAAGAGATCCTGTCTTCACTATCTTGCGCGGCCCTTACATCATCCTTCCTCGCCTCTGTCGTGCTTTGACTTTTACCCCTCCTGTAGTTCCTCTTCACCGCCTCCCTTTTTCTGTCCTGCTATCTCGCTTACAGGATTCTCTTTCAGTTCGTATTTCTAATGTTTCTCATCGTATTGTTCCTTCCTTGCCCCCGTGGAGAGTCCCCCTTCCAAAGTATTGTACATCCTTGACCCGCACCACTAAAGGTTTTACCCCTCCTACAGTTCTGAAATGCCTTTTCCTTGAGCACTTTTCTTTGTACTCCCGCTCCGTTTCCATCTACACCGATGGGTCTAAGTCTGCGAACGGTGTGGGCTACTGTTGTTTTGTCTGATCGCACTTATATGTCTCGCCTCCCTTCGGAAACTAGCATCTTCACAGCAGAACGTAATGCTATTCTCTCTGCTCTTCATCTCCTGCTTTCTCGTTGTCAATCCTCCTTTGTGGTTGTAGTTGACTCTCGTAGTGCCCTCATGGCTCTGGGGTCCTTTAATCTTGTCCATCCGGTGGTTGTCGAGATTCAACATTGGCTGTTTCTTATCTCTAGTAAATTTAAATCCGTAGAGTTTTGCTGGGTTCTCAGCCATATTGGTGTTTCTTTAAATGAGCGTGCGGATGCTGCCGCTAGAGAAGCTATCCGCTCTTGTCCCATCTCCCATAAGGGTATTCCTTATTCTGACTTTTACCCAGTTATTCATTCCTCCATCCTTGCCCGTTGGCAGGGTTGTTGGTCTTCTGTGTAGTTGGTAACAAGCTGTGTACTCTTAAGCGTGGTGTGTTCCCGTGGCCTTCCTCCTGCCACCATAACTGGCGGTAGGAAATGGCTCTGATAAGGTTGCGTATTAGCCATACTCGCTTAACTCAAATGTCACTTAATGGAGCGCCGTCCTGCTCCTTATTGTCCGAATTGCATTGTCCCTCTTACAGTTGTGCATATCCTTGTTGAATGTCCTGACTTCCAGGACGAGCGTGTGTCTTGCTTTCCGACCGTCCCTCGCGGTCACTTGTCCCTCACTAGAATTCTTGGTGAATTGGATACTTTTGATATCGTTCGCCCCTCCGTGGTGCCTCCTTGCTGTGGTGAGGGGCTCACGTACACCTCCCTGGGACGGGTGTGGGTTGCCTGTGCCCCCTCTCCTGCCCCCTCTTTGGGTGGTGTACGTGCTGAAGGGCACCATGTAGGGGCCTTGTGAGCCATCGGACCACCCGCTGGAGGGGTCGCCTGTCAGAGGCCGCCCCGAGTGGATGGTTGGGTGTCCAGGCTAGGGCGATAGGGGGGACTGGGGTCTTATCACCAGTGTGGGAGAATGAACCAAGTAGTAGGACTCCCCTGTTGAAAAGGGGGAGCACCGCTGGGGACGACACACCCTTCCTGCACTGGCCCGCGCTCGGCTAAACCATCTCTAATATCCTAGGAACTAAACAACACTCCCACAACCAGATAACACTCTCTAAGGATGGCTTTGCACCGTCAACTGATTTAGAAATGACAAATGAATTTAATAGCTTCTTTTCATCGATTTGTGCTAACCTCGCCAGTAAAATTCCACAGACCCAAACACCTATCTCTCAGCAGCTATCCAAACTCTCTTCTTTCACCAGTCAGCCCGACAGATGTTGTGTCCATCATACACTCACTAAAAACCAAAGCTGGGAACATTAGTGAAATCCCATCCATTGTATACAAGAGCGCCTCCCATGCCCTTGCGCCACCCATAGCTCTGCAGTTCAACAAATCCCTTGAGTGTCATACCTTCCCTGATATCCTTAAAAAAGCAAGAGTAACACCAGTTCATAAAGGAGGCAATCCGGCAGACAAACAATTATAGACCAATATTAAAGCTACCCATACTGTCAAAAATATTTGAAACAATTATCTACAAACAGCTCTACTCCTACCTCGAAAAATTCAACATACTCAGCCCCTGTCAGTTTGGCTTCCGCTCCCAAAAGAGTACCAACGATGCAATTATTAGTCTCCTTGATATAATTTACTCAGCCCTTGACAAAAATGAGTTTCCGATTGGACTCTTCATTGACCTGAGAAAGGCCTTTGATACTGTTAATCACAATTACCTCTTACGTAAACTCCATCATTATGGAATCCGAGGCCATGCCCTGGACTATATCCAATCCTATCTTAGTGATAGACACCAATGTGTAGCCATCAATGATATAACCTCTCCCAAATGATATAACCTCTCCCACTCTACCATTTACGGTTGGAGTGTCACAGGGCAGCATCTTGGGACCTCTCCTATTTCTTATATACATCAATGAACTGCCTAATGTCACTGACATTCTGAAACTTATATTGTTTGCTGATGATACCTACCCTCCTCTGCTCTAACCCCAACCCACATACACTAAATAATGTTGTTAATAATGAACTAAAAAAAAGTTCACTTATGGATGTCAATCAACAAACTAACACTTAACATAGAAAAGACCTATTACATCTTATTTGGAAGCAAATCAACAAATGCAATTCAGCTTCAGATAGACAATGTTAACCTTTTTTTAAGACTGTACCTCTCCCAACCAGTTTAAGATAAAAACTAAGTACTACCTAATTAACTCAATGTAACCTACCTCATCCCCAAAATGTCCACCCATGTCTACTATTTTAAACAATGCTGTTTGTTGACCAAATTGTATTTTTGTTTTTTCTGCCATGTTTCCCCCCTCCCCCCCTTTTTCCATTTTTTTTTGTTATTTTTTATCAACACAATTTATACTTTAATCTAAGTTAGTATTAAGTTTTAGTCTTAGTGTTTTTCCTGTCCGAAACGCTTTGCGTAATAGTGGCTTTAGGCATTGTATGTACTTGCTCTATCTATAAATCCATCAAATTGGGGAAGGAAACCCCTGATTTTAAACCTCCGCTGCCTTGCGGCTATACCCCTTTTTTGGGAAAGGCTTCAGGAGTCAACCTCCAGGAAAAATCCGGAGTTGGAGCCCCTAAGGCAGTTCGTTGTTGACGTCGACCTCGTTCTGGCAGCTCCTGCGACGTTGCTGGAACAATGTGTATTGGCATTTGCCTTTCTATTGGATAATTTCAGCAACGTGGAGAGGGGGGACCTGCTGCATGGGTAACAGCTTCTCCTCCATATCTATCTACCCAGGCTTTGCGCCCTGTTAGGGCGCAACTCCATAGTCTTCCGAGACTGTAGGATGCCTACTACTACTACTAAATCCATCAACTTTTTTATCTTACTTTGTATGTATGTACTTTACCTGAATAAATATTTGTATTTGTTGTATTTGTATTTGTATTAGTAGTAAAAATGATGGAAAGTTTCTTGGCCTATTCCTAGACAAGAGACTCAACTTCAGTACCCACATGCAACACATAACTAAGAAAGTCTCTAAAACAGTTGGTATACTCTCCAAAATCAGATATTATGTACCTAACTCTGCTCTCATCTCACTATATTATGCACTAATCTATCCCTATCTTAATTATGGTATCTGTGCATGGGGTTCAACCACTGCAAACCACCTCAGGTCCATCATCATCCAGCAAAAATCTGCTATCAGAATAATAACAAATTCTGCTTTCAGACAACACTCAGCCCCCTTGTTTAACACCCTAAACATGCTAAACATAATATCACTCCACACATTCTCTTGTCAGCTACATTTACAAAACCCTGTTCTTAAATGCAAATCCTGCTCTGAAACTCTCCCTGGACAGATGTAATAGGACCCATTGTCACCACACCAGAAATAAATATATCTTTGATATCCCCAGAGTCAAACTTAATCTGTGCAAACACACTATGCAAAATAAAGAAACTCTTTATTTCCTTACTCAAGGAAAATTTATTTCCTTGGGGGAAACCCCCCCCACCAAGAAACTCAGCATTGAATGAAATAAAACACTTCTTTCTGCTAGAGCCATGGTGGCTTCCTGATTCCCTCCCTTCCGTCAAGTTCAGTTTGTAAATGGGGTGCTCATCAGTTCCAGAACTGATCAGGAAAGTTGGCTATGGACTGAGGCAGAAAGATCGGCAGAAAACTACCGTCCGATCAGCGTAACATCACGCATCTGCAAGCTCATGGAGAGAATCCTAAGGGAGGGGAATCATACAACATCTTACAGAGAACAATCTTGTAAAATTAACTCAACATGGGTTTGTTACAAATAGATCATGCCTTACAAACCTGCACACATTTCTGGAAACGGTAACCGGCTATTCAGACAAAGGACTTCCGGTAGGTGTAGCTTACATCTACATCTTACAACACCGGGCAACAAAAATCATCTCGGAACGTCATCTCTCGAATCAGGAATGGTTGAGGCTAACGGGGTTAACTACACTGCAAACCAGGCATGACAGGGTGGAACAAACCCTTTAAAATACTGTACTGAACAATTTGGTATAACATCGATTGAAATAAGGGTAGAAAGGATTGCTGGATGCATACAACACAGCAGAGTTGAGAGAAAACGGCAGAGGAGAAGCAACCGACCAGCTGGAGATGAAGAAGCAGAGATCCATGAGACCAGGGGCCAAATTCACGAAGCAATTACTTACGTACTTACGAATGTTTTTCTTCTTAGCGTCTTCGTCGGTATTCAGGTAGGCCTTAAGAAGGAAAATATTCGTAAGTATACCGCCTCGCACTAAGGACGGCCCTCGACCACTCGTAGCTTTACGTAAACTTGATATAGCTCAATGTTTCTCTACTACACAACACGGAGGATTGATTTTAATATAAAGAAACATTTTAGCTGGCTAGTTTCATCACGACAGATTCCTTCATGTTAACTATACAGTATGCATTCTCTGCTTGAAACTTGTAGTAAATATGTCTTTTTATGATATTAGAATTAGTTTTATAATAGCAAGATATTATACCAGTAGTTATTAAGTAAATAAACACTGGTGAACATGAAATATGAGAGAAGGTGATGATCCCAGGCTGGTGAAAGCATTTACTTTGATTAGATTAGATTAGATTTGATGAGATTTGTTTTATTCAGGTAAAGGTACATACATAGAAGATGATCGAGTTACAGACATAATGTTGGATTTAAAGATAGAGCTAGTGCAACATACTATCACCAAATGCCCCTGCTCACCTAGCAATGAGTATAGCTAGGGGTGTACCTTAGCTATACATACCGGTGTACCTTAGCTATACATACCCATTTTTAATTTATTTTGTTTGGTTTTATTTTGAAATTAAATAAAGAAAAACGGTAGTGGAAAGGGTTACAAAGGAACATTTTTCAAATTCGGATTAAAATGTAGGAATATGGCTTTGTAAGTGTAAATAACACTAAATAATATGTGGAGTGAGTGTATGTTTAGCATGTTTAGGGATTTAAACAGGGGGTTGTGTTGTCTGAAGACAAAATGTTAATTAAGTTAATTAAATCTAATTAATTTAATTATATTTAATTAAGTTTAATTTAAATAAGTTAAATAACATATATGCTAATTAAAATACATTCATAACAATTATAATATGTTTTCTTTGTAGTAATTACGTAATTAAAGCATAATGTCAGTTCAAACGAGCTAGTAAAAAGTTTAGTTTAATTCATTCATTATGCACCCCATACCCATCCTGTGGGCGGTAGTGGAAAGTGTTACAGAGGCAAGTAAAAAATAACATGAAAGTTCAAAATCCCTTCGAAGTTCGGCAGCTGGTGGCTTTTATTCCAAGTTTGGTTCAATTTAATACAAAACATTTTCTTGATAGTAATGATGGAATCATGAGTACTGCAAAATGAATACGGATTTAGCACTCATTCAGTACTAATATAAAAGTAAAGTGCATACGGTGAGATTATAATGGTCATGTAGTGAGTATAAACAACCGGGGAACTTTGGGGAGCAGAAGGTAAACAAACGTGTGGAGAGAAGCATCGTCTGCCACACACCTGCTGCCGCTACACACACACACACCTGCCTGCCACACCTGCTGCCACTACACACACACACACACGCCTGCCACACATCTGTTACCTCCAGTAGTAAGTAGAGTTGTAACCACGCAGCAAGTATTTCCAGACATCTGTCGGGTGTGGAAGTGTTTGATGCAGGTGACCCCTAGTGTGCTTGGTCACGTTGGCCGGCTCCTGCGCCCCCCTCCCTAAACAGCTGTTTTAAGGTGTTTTGATAAATACCTGTATTAGTAGCTGTTGTATATGGTTGGGGAAAGGTGAAGCTGGTGGATGTTTGCAATACTGGTAATTACCTGTGGTGTTGGGCGAGTGGTCGAGGGTGATGCAATCCTGGAGAGGTTAAAGACCTGGGCACACAGGTCACTATACCCAAGATGGTCGGTTCTTCAACATATCTTAAACAAACCCAAAGTCACTTTTTGTGTGGATCTTGCGTAACCGTTCACCTCACAGGTGTTGCCTGTGTCCAGCCACGGTTACCTTCCCTGTGAAGTGTGCCTCGGCATGGAATGCACAGGGATTTGTGCATATATTTTTGGGCATATGCCCACTTGCTGTCATTATCACTGAAGTTGCATTTAGTGTCTGCTGAAGAGCAGTTGCCTGAACCTCGTGTTCCTGCTTGGTTTTCGCTGTCAGGGTCTGGAAAGTTCCCCCCCCCCTTCCCTACAGGTCTTTGATGTGGTTTATATACGGGCAGGGTTTGAAATAATTAAACAACTTTGCAAGGTTGAGGATACGTAACTTTTATATGGATAAGGTTCATGTTACCATAGTGTTCATCAATTTCTTTGAGCAAGTTGCTCAAATGCATCTAAATATATGTTCATAACTAATTTTGATCATGTGGGTTTGTGTACATTTAGTTACTAGGTATGTATTCAGTATCTATTACCACTTCTTGATTTAAATGTAACTTTATTGTGTTTTCTGGGAGGTTGCCCCAGGAGCTGCTCAAGCTAAGCACTTGTTCAGCCATGCCTTAGGGAGACCCACTTTTGCCTACTGGGAACCAGGAAGAGAATCTGGCTATTTCAATCCAAAACTAAGAAGAAAATCACTAGAAAGCACAAATGCAACAAGCAATTGCTTGAAGAAAATTGGATTCTGTTGGTAACAAGAGGATCCCATAGTGTAATTCACTTTGTTCTCGATTCAGAGATCCCCTTTTCAATTCCTGCGCAGGACCTGTTGGCCCAATTTATCACAAGTCGGGTCAATTTTATCACGAACCCCAGGTCGGGTTCGGGGAGTAGAAGAACTCCCGAGACCCTCTCCAGGTAAGACTCGGGTAAGATAGATATAGTTGGGTACATTTCCCTTAACCTGATGTCTCTGTTCATCTAGCAGTAAATAGGTCTGGTGTTTATAGTTCAACTAAGATGCTTCTCTCGTGCCTCCTAGCATGCCTTCCAACCTACTGGGCGGTCTGGGTTGTTAGTTTCTTAACCCATGAGTTTTCGCTCAGGCATGTACAGTACTTTTGTTTGGGTTGGTATGACTTACCCAGGTGGCATTGCTGTTTGCAGTTACTCAGCGTGTAATTTGTTGTTTTTGAATGCTAATGCTTGTTTCTTTTGTATTGGTCATTCACCACATCTGTCTCTGCACAGCTCTGCTCCCTTCTTTGTACAGTCTGCACCATTGGGCTGTACTCTGAGAATAACCTCCTTGGGGTTCAGTCCTCAATGCAGTTCACATTTGGAATTTTCAAACTTTGCAAACTATCTCAAATTCTTATGCCCATCCTTAAGAGTGATCAGTGGATGAAGCCTCTCTTCTCCTGGCTTTACAAAATGTTTGGCTATATGCAGGTGGACCTGGTTTGCTTCTATGCAGAACTGGCACCTTCCAGTGAATGTGGAACCATTTCCAGATCACAAAGATTTTGTGGTGGATGCATTTCACCTGGACTAGTCATTGGTCTTACCTGTATTTCATACCATTAGTCCAGTTGCTTTCAGTGCTATCTACATTGTAGATGTTTATGAGCCAGCCCTTTCTAATTGCTCTCATGGGGCCGATTCAGCCGTAGTTCCAAGCCCTTCGGGCTCTTTGTCCCAACCTTCTTTCCTTCCCGGGGCTCCAACTATTCCAGAAGATCAACATCATAACCAATGCATTAATATGCATTGATGATGTGTAATAAGGTAGCCAGACTGAATCTCACAACATTTGCTCAATATCTTTGAAACTGAAGCACTTTATGGGGAAACAATTTGTGCTCGATTTTTGAATTTTAAAGGTACTGTATTTGCGGTACAGTGGAACCTCTATTAACGAGTGGCTCTATTAACGAGTTTTTCCAGTAACGAGCAAGCCACTCGCAGCAAATTTGTCTCTATTGACGAGCTCGCCTCTATTAACGAGTGAAACCACATGGCGCTTCCTAGCGTCTCGCGGGTTCTCGCAAATTCTCAGACGCCTCCGACGCTAGTGTTGTTGTTGTATCTCACACGACAAGCATCCCTCTGGATTTATTTGAGCTTTTCTTTGGGTTTTTAGTGGTTTTGCGACTACAATTTGTAACACACGATGTCTCCAAAGAAGCTGCTTGCTAAAGATAGTGTTGTCAAGAGGAAGAAAGACACAATTACTGTGGATTTCAAGAAGGGAATTATAGCAAAGCATTTGTGTGGTGTCGGTGTGATTGATCTCACAAGGAAGTATGGCAGGTCCTCATCAACAATTTACACCATTAGTAAGGGAATGAGGAGGTAAGGGAGGATGCTGCCTCTTCCACTGAGATCAGGGAAGTGTTTGGAATGTTTGAAAAGGTGAACGCATTCTTGGAAAAGCTGCCCTGATAAAGCAGTGACAACCCGGTGTGTGAAAATGTTTAATTAATTTATCACTGTGATAACACTTTATGAAAGTGTTATCACTTTCGCAGGTATATGTCGCTTGAACGTAACACACTTTTTTTCTCTTGAATGCACCCAAACACCGCGCTCAAGCGTCATTTGAGCAAATATTTCTATAAAATCCAATTCTTATCCGATCGACTTGGGGATTGTATACATGTTTGCCATGAAATTTCCGTTTTCTTTAATAACCACATTGCCTATTTGAGAAAACGGCATTGTATTGTATCTTCGTGGTAAGACTATTATATTGTTGACACAACGAGTGTAATCATCGCAGTTTTTTTATTTGGTGCTGGTCTAACGCATCCTTGTGTGACATTTGAAAGGAAATTTGGGTGAAATTCCCAAGAAGAGAGAGTCCGCCTGACTCAGAGGTGGATTCTCCTTCCACACCATAATCCCTCTCCTCCTTCCCACCTCTCCATCGTCTCCCTCAAGCCAGCAACTACTCTTCATAAGGTAAAGTAAATATTAAAACACTACAACAAAACATTTATATTTACATGTGCAATATTATATTTACATAAAAAAAAGTCATACAAGTATGGATGTTTTTGGGAGTGGAACGGATTAAATTTATTTCCTTTATTTTAAATGGGGAAATTTGTTTCCAAAGACGAGTTTTCCAGGTAACGAGCTCGGTGCCAGAACGGATTAAACTCGTTAATAGAGGTTCCACTGTACTTATGTATGCACAATATATTTATTTTCATATATTGAAAGTATTCATAATTGCACAAAGCTTTTAATTGCTTTGGGTCCTTCTGTACAGAGAAAAACTTGCACAGTTGTATTTATAATAATAATAATAATAATTTGTGTCTGGGGGACAGACAACCAGTATATACATACAGTGCAGGTTAGGCTTATATCAAGGTCCAACCTGGGGTCAAATTACTGATTCTTCCAGGAAGCAGACCCACTTCCAGGTCCCTATTTACTGCTAGGTGAACAGAGCATTAAGTGATGGGTAAAGCGCCCAACCATTTCTATCCCGTCCAGGATTCGAACCTGGAATTCTCAATTGTGAGTCGAGAACGAACCTGACTGTACTACCAGAGCCCATAGCCAAGGTGTAGTATAATTTTTGTATCCTTTTATTCAAAGGTGCACTTGATGATTACTTAAGCTTGCTTACCCATTTCTTTTGTAATTTTCATATAGTTGTTACATTACTTTTAATAATACAGTACAGTACTTATGAATTTTAAGCTTATCTTCAGAGGTAACCACATAGTTTACTGTATTGTTCTTCTTAATTTTGATGCCATTAAATGTTTTGAGAAAACATTAAATATTTCTGAATGTTTATTACACCTATTTTTTCAGGATGATGAGGTGACGGTTCTAGTACATAATTGGTGTCTTTTCTGTCTCCCATGGAATGGTGTGTTCTTCTGAAAACCCTTCATAAAAAATATCCTTAATAGTGTAGTCATTATGCTACGAAGTGCTACATATCACATTTTTCCTGTGATCAAGCAGGTAAATATATACGTGGAAACTTTTACTTAGGTTATTACACTAGAATATAAAAGTAGTTTTTGGTATTAGTTATACCCTAACAGGTCTGAAAGCCAGAGGAACAAAAAGTCAACACCCATTAAGGTAAAGGGTACAGGGAAAAGGGTGTCTGAAAATGACAAGGTTGAATGATTTTAAATGTCGGAAACTAAATGTACACCAAACCCAAGAGTTTGTCTTTCATAGTCCAGGGGAAGACAGTAAGGCACAGAAAGACAAACCTGCCACAACACTGGGAGAGTCAACCCAAAGACAAACCTGCCACAACACTGGGAGAGTCAACCCAAAGACAAACCTGCCACAACACTGGGAGAGTCAACCCAAAGACAAACCTGCCACAACACTGGGAGAGTCAACCCAAAGACAAACCTGCCACAACACTGGGAGAGTCAACCCAAAGACAAACCTGCCACAACACTGGGAGAGTCAACCCAAAGACAAACCTGCCACAACACTGGGAGAGTCAACCCAAAGACAAACCTGCCACAACACTGGGAGAGTCAACCCAAAGACAAACCTGCCACAACACTGGGAGAGTCAACCCAAAGACAAACCTGCCACAACACTGGGAGAGTCAACCCAAAGACAAACCTGCCACAACACTGGGAGAGTCAACCCAAAGACAAACCTGCCACAACACTGGGAGAGTCAACCCAAAGACAAACCTGCCACAACACTGGGAGAGTCAACCCAAAGACAAACCTGCCACAACACTGGGAGAGTCAACCCAAAGACAAACCTGCCACAACACTGGGAGAGTCAACCCAAAGACAAACCTGCCACAACACTGGGAGAGTCAACCCAAAGACAAACCTGCCACAACACTGGGAGAGTCAACCCAAAGACAAACCTGCCACAACACTGGGAGAGTCAACCCAAAGACAAACCTGCCACAACACTGGGAGAGTCAACCCAAAGACAAACCTGCCACAACACTGGGAGAGTCAACCCAAAGACAAACCTGCCACAACACTGGGAGAGTCAACCCAAAGACAAACCTGCCACAACACTGGGAGAGTCAACCCAAAGACAAACCTGCCACAACACTGGGAGAGTCAACCCAAAGACAAACCTGCCACAACACTGGGAGAGTCAACCCAAAGACAAACCTGCCACAACACTGGGAGAGTCAACCCAAAGACAAACCTGCCACAACACTGGGAGAGTCAACCCAAAGACAAACCTGCCACAACACTGGGAGAGTCAACCCAAAGCAGTTACAGTAACACAAAGGAAGTGAGTCACCCATAAAAACAGCAGATCTAAAGAAATGGCCCGAGGACATGGGCAATGTGATAAATAACCACAAGACCAAGGACCGTTACTTGGAGAACTGCAGAGAGCCAATTGCCCTGAGGGCCAACTGCCAAAAACATGACAGAAAACCAGAGCTCTAGGCAACTCTTGCACAAATACCATGTAGGAAAATACCAAGGGTGGAAAATGATGGGAGCCAGTGCTTGTAAGGCAAAAAATGGCAAGCTGCCAAGTAAACTCGGATCAGCCTAAACAAAGAGCATTGGATCCATGCCCCTGCTAAGACACAATTATTCAAGTGGAGAGTGAGAAACAAAAACCCATCCAATAGCTAGACAATAAAGACTATTACCTATGCACCTAGTGCCTGGAAATGAAAGGGTAAAAAAAACTAACAAGCACAGCATGTACCAGACACTGACAGGGAGCCTGCACCTCGTTGTTAACAGCACCGAAATGACAAAGAGCAACTGCAGGATGCCCTTTCTTTTTCCTTGAAACACTTTGCTTGCCATCACAAGTGACCAACAACTAGCTGGACTCCTGTTCTCTTCCCACTTGTTGCCACTGAGTGGCAGTATGTTGTTCAGCCCATTGACTTGCATGATGTGTCTTCTAATTTCAGTCAATATTGTGCAGCACTGTTTAGGAGAAATATGCCTGGTGCAATGTGGATGAGTTTTTGTTTTGTTTTTTATTATGTGACTGTTTATCTCATGTTAAAGGATACCAAGATCTAACATGCTGGAGCAGCTGAATGTTATAGCTCAGAAAGGTCGTCATCATATTAGTGTTCCTGTGGTATTTGGAGAATGCCTTAGAGATTCAAATGGAAACTTTCAACATGATGATGGGTCTAAGGTCCTTGTCATTGTGTCATGCCCCTCCCTGGTGGCAGAGTTTATTACCATTTTAACAATGTGTCTGGGGAAGGGCTGACAATACTGTGAGTGATGTCTCAAAATTAAATAAGTGTATACTGTATTTGCAGACTTTTTTAAACACATGCCCCCTATACCAGGAAATATTCCCATTAGCTTTAATTGGAAAAATTATATGCTTTACTCAATTGTTTTTGTTAAACTATATTTGCATGTTGCAAGACAATTCTAGATAATCAATTTTAATCTAGTATGTGCGTGTCTTCGAACCGCACTATTTATTATGTAAATTATCTTCAGAATTAATAGTACAGTAATTCATTTGCAATTTCTGCAGCTTTCATCATACAGCATTTGTAATGTGAGAAATTTGTCAGTCTTTAATCCAAAAGTCAAACTGACATGAAGAATTATAAAGGGTTTTTCTTAATTTTGTATAATTAACCATATTTATATTTATTTTAAGCCTTCTGGTTGTGACCAATTCTATAATTAGGTTTATATAGTTCATATCAACTAGTGAGGTATGACAATCCAGCCCCCCACATTAATCTTCCCTATCATTACTCTGATTGGTCTCCTTCCCTTCCCTCTTTCCCTCCTCCCCCCATATCTCAGGATATGAACACCACCCTGTTCATATTCAGAGATATGTTAGCCTGAGGATACATCTCTGGATCATCCTCTTGTGCTTGAAACATAAGAGGATGTTTGAAACAAACATAAAACATATGTATGTTTGAAACATACTCTGGACAGTAGAACCTCCAAACAGCAGCTTCTTGGAAATAATGAACCAAATCCACCTTCTGGATTGCTATTCAGAATTTTTAATTTATTGGAGAAAAAATCCATTTCTGGAATGGTTGGAGCCAGTGTGAAATCAGTTGTTGAATAAAGTAATTTCCAGCAGCTCGTGCTTTATTTTACAGGTTTTACTATTCTTGTACATACAGTATTTAATTTTGTCGTGGTCAAAGGCGGTGCCAGAAATGCTATTCTGAAAAATGTTTGAGACCATATATCTTTTAATTGTGAATTGATACAGGTTCCTATGATTTTTAATGGAAAATAGTGAGCAAAAGAAAGAGCTTTTGGCATAGGAGAGTAGAGGGACCCAATTCATTGACACCATTAGAGGGGCATTGCACTTCCTCCAAAAAGGAAGGTTTACCGTGGAGTGGGGGTAAATAGATGACTGTGATGCCTCTTTCTGGGGGGAGCCCCGTCGGCTCCCCGGCGCTATCCCAGGCTGATATGCTAATGTCAGACTTTGGCATCAGTCATGTGTATGGAGTTCTTAGGCCTACCGAGGACCACGGCCAGAACCGGGCCCCCTCAGAGAGGCAAGGGGAGCAATGGCCTATAGAAGCCCCCGTGTAGTTGGAAGCATTCTATGTCTGCCATCGACCGGAACAGGCACCCAGAAAGGTAAGCGCCCCAAAACAAACCCCTATTCTGGTTAAAATTGCTACCAAAAACCGAACTAGTGGATAGAACTCCCCAACCGAAAACAAGCAAACTAGTGTGACGTCACACACTGCCGCGCCGCTGTCTGCGCAGCTCCCCCCTCCCCGGGAGGGGGAAGGGGGAGCCCCAGACCCCCCGCGCCGGCTACCCACACCTCAGTTCTTGAGGCTGATGCTATAGGCGATGGTCGTGTGCTCTGGCTCCGGTGTCGCTACTGCACTGCGCTTTGCGTGTGGTGTTAGTTTTGTGGGTGCGAGAGCCAGGAGTTATCTTCAGTACTCGGGCTGCATGCGCCTAGGGCTGCCTTCCCTAGGTGCCCTGTAAGTACTGCCCTTGGGGCTTGGGGCCACCTTCCACAGGCTCCTCGGGGTCTGCCTCTGCTGGTCCGTTTTACCTTTCGGTTTTTCGGCCGCCTGTTGGGCTCTTGGGTGTTCTGTTCTCCCTTGTTACCGGCGGGTAAGAGGCAGTTTGCACTGGTAGGGGCGCAGGGTGCTGCTCAGCTTGTAATTCCCGACATCGCGGCCGGCTCTGTTCCTTGGGGTTCGCTGTCCTCTTGAGGGGTTTTGTTTTTCTTTTTGTTTTTGCCTGGTGGGGGGTTCTGTCGTTTTATTCAAGTTTGTTTTTGCCCTTCCACTGTTCTCCTCGGTGGCGCCCCCTGCTAGGTCCCCGTGAGTGTACACGTCCCTGGGGTTCAGCTTTAGAAGTTTGCTTGGTAGTTTTGGGCGCCGGTTTGCAGCACCCTGCCTGGGACTACCTGAGCGCAGAGTCCTCTTAAAGTAAACGCTCAGGACCCTGGGAATCCCCTAGGGGGCGCGTGGGTCCGATGGATGTGACCCCGGAGTCCCCACTCGCTGTGTGCGAGTTTGAGGGTTGCTCGGTCCCCTTGTCTCAGGGTGACCCTCATTGTTTTTGCCTCTGCCACGCTGCCTGTTGGGTCGGTGATACTTTCGACCCTGAGTCCTGTGAGTGTTGCTGCTTGCTTGTGACTCAATTTACCCAATCCTCTGATGATTCTATTCGGGTACAGGCGGCACGTGCGTTGCAGTCTAGGTTTCGTCTGTTGCAACGCGCTCGGTTGGTTGCTTCCCCGGATGCCCCGGGGCTGCCCCGCTTTGCTTTTCGAGACCCGGACTTGGGGGTGGGGGTCGCTTCGATCCTGGTTCAGTCCGCACCTCCTCGTCCTTCCCCTTCTGTTCGTTCTGGTCCCCCGCCCCTGCTTCCGGCCCCGAAGCGTCTGAGGGTTTCGGGGTCGGAGCAGGGGTTACTTGATCTCGAGACTCGGGCAGCTTCGGGGGTTGCCCCTTCCGGGGGGGCGGCAGAGGCATTAGAGTCTTGTCTCCCGGCCGAAGCTTCAGGGTCTGACCAGTGGGCCCCCCTTCCTCCAGCTTTTCCGGCTGCTCCGTCCTTGTCTTGTGGGGTCGGGGCTTGGGGAGAGGACTCGGCCTCGGGTCCTGTGGTGACGGACCTTGAGGCTGGGGAGGGGCTGACTTGGGGGCCTTGGGCCCCGCTGGACCCCGCCTGGGTTTTTCTTCCCACTGAGCGGGGCTTATTGTTACAAGGAGTGGGGTTTTCTTTTCCCCCCTCTGCGTACGAGTTGGATTTTCTTTTCCCCCCTCTGCGTACGAGTTGGATTTGGTGTCGGCCCCTCCCCAGGTTCGGTTCCGTGTTCCCCCGGGTACGTCGGTTCCGTCCTTCAGGAGGTTTTCGGCTTATCGCATCCAACCTGGTGTGGTGCGAGCGGCCTTTGCAGCTTACCTCCTGCGTGACCCGGATTATGCCTCGGAAATGGATCCGTCCGCGTTCAGGTTTGGGACTTCGTTCCCTTTCTGGCTCCGTTACGAGGTTCCGGAGTCGTCCTGGCTAGCAGACTGCCCCTTGTTTGGTCTGGATTCCTGGCATTCCTTCTGTCGTTCCCACACGCTGGAGTGGCAGGAAGCTTCCCCAGTGCTTCAGGTTTTCCTGGGGGGTGAACTTGAGTACCTGAATGAGTGCTTGTTTGCCCCTGCCCTTCCCCGCGATGTGGGCGTTATTCAGCTCCATGTGCAGGTTCCCTCCCTTTCGGCGGCGCTCGTGGCGGAGGACTTGCGCGCCCGGGGCCTTTTGTGTTCGGCCTTGCGGTTCTTTTCCCTCCTGGAGCTGTCTTCGGATTGGCTCGTGGAGGATGTGGGGACGCTTGGGTCCGTCCCGGGGTCCGGCACCTTGTCCTCGGCTGCGCGTTCGTCGGCTGCCTTGTTGAAGCTGTTCACGCCGATTTTGCGGGATGCGGTTTCCCTGTTCTATGCTTCCCGTCTCGCGTGTCGGCAGGCGGTGCTGGGTTCCTCCGTGGAATCTGCTTGGGCTCTGGCTCTTAGGCGTTCTTCACCTTTTTGTCCTCTCCTGTTTGGGGAGTCGGCCGTGGCGCAGTTTATTCAGGCTGTGTCGGCGGCTTGTCGTCCGATGTCGGACTTGTTGGTTTTCCGGGGGTCCCGGGGTGGGTCTTCCCGGAAAGGTCGTGCCAGGGCTCGGGGTTCCTCTCGTCGTGGTAGGCCTCTGGTGTCAGATTTGGGGTTGGCTCCTCCTGCGGACCCTCCCTCGTCTGGTCGGCGCGGTGTTCGCGCTGTGCGGGGTTCTGGGTCTCGTAAGGGTCGCCGACCCTTTCGCGGTTTGCCCCCTTGACGGGGCGATGGGGGGGCGGCTTGCGCTGTTCGCCCGCGCCTGGTCCCACGATTCGTGGGCCTTTCGGGTCGTGTCTCGCGGCCTGCGGTGGCGTTGGGTGGCCCCTCCCCCCTTTGGGGGGTCGGGGCTGGCAGGGCAGGTTTCTTCCCCTGCGCTCTGTCGAGTCGTCTTGGAGTGGGTACGCTTGGGCGTCGTCGAAACGACGTCGTCCCTCAGATGGGTTTCCCGTCTGTTTCCGGTTCCGAACCGGGACTGCGCGGACCTGCGGTTCATTCTGGACTTGTCCCGTCTGAACCCCTGGGTTCATTGCCCCTCCTTTCGGATGACTACGCTGTCTCAGGTTCGGCTCCTCTTGGAGCCGGGAGCTTGGATGGTGTCCCTGGACCTCCGGGACGCTTATTGGCATGTCCCGATTCATCCGCGGTTCAGGGACTGGCTCGGTTTTGTTGTGGGGCGTCTGAGTTACCGCTTTCGTTGTCTCCCGTTCGGGTTGAACCTGGCACCTCGCGTGTTCACGCGCCTTACACGGGTTGTGGTGGCTCGTTTGCGTCTCCTAGGTGTTCGGGTGTTGGCCTACCTCGACGACTGGCTGGTTTGGGCTCCCAGCCAGCCAGTCAGCTTGCTTGCTAGCCAGGGTTTTGGTTCTTTCCCAGCTCGCCGAGTTCGGGTTCTTGGTGAACTGGAGGAAGTCCCATCTGGTTCCCTCTCAGGTTCGGACTTGGCTGGGTCTCGTGTGGGACTCTCGAACCGCCTCCTTGTCTCTCCCTCTGGAGTCTCTCCTGCGGCTGCGGTCCCACCTTCGTCTGTTTCTGGAGGGCCCTCGGGTCACCCGGCGGTTGCTCGAGGGGCTGTGCGGGAGCCTGAACTTCGCGATGGTGGTCTACCCGCCGGGTCGGGTTTGGCTTCGACGGCTGTTCTGGTTCCTTCGGGGTTCCCCCTTCCGCCTCTCTCGCGATCGCAGAGTTCGACCCCTGGGGGCCTTGCGTCGGTTGCTGCGTCACCGGCTTCCTCTTCGGGTTTTTCGGGGTTCAGTGCCTTGGCGCCTACCCGAGCCCTCGCTCGATGTGTACACGGATGCGTCGTCTCTCGGCTGGGGTTTTGTGACCAGTGCTCACCAGGCCGGCCAGGGGCGTTGGGATCCGTCCTTCCGTCGAGCTCACAGTACGGTGCGGGAGTTCGCGGCAGTGTGGTTTGCTCTGGGGAGGATTCGGGTGGCCCGCGGATCGACGATTCGGCTCTATTCGGACTGCTCTCCGGTGGTTCATTGCCTGCACCGCGGGGGTTCGATGCGGTCCTTGTCTCTTTGGGGTTGGTCGCTTCGGGTGACTCGTCTGCTGAGTTCTCGGGGTTTGGCTCTCCTGGCGGTTCACGTACGGGGCGTGTCCAACGTCTTGGCCGACGCCCTGTCTCGCTTCGTTCCCCTCTCCACGGAGTGGACGGTCGACGACGAGTCCTTCCGTTGGCTTTGCCAGACGTTCGGGCGCCCCGAAGTGGACCTCTTCGCGTCGGCGTGGTCGCGGCGTCTTCCCGTTTATGCGGCGCCCTTCCCCGATTGCGAGGCCGTCGGGGTCGATGCCTTTCGGCTAGACTGGTCGAGGTGGGGGTTCCTGTACCTCTTTCCCCCGGTTCGGCTGTTGCTCCAGGTCCTGACTCGCTTAGAGACTTACCGGGGGAGAGTTGTCCTTCTGGCCCCTTGGTGGCCGGCCCAGCCTTGGTTTCAGGCGCTGGTTGCTCGGTGTCCGAACCCGAGGGTTTTCCCGCGGCTCCGCCTCTTTCAGCAGATCGGACCGGTACGTCACGTAGCTGGTTCGATCTTCTCCTCGAGTCTTCGCGTATGGTTTTTTTGACTCGAGTCTATCATCTCTATGGTGATCAGGTGGCCTCCTTGTTGGTGTCCCACCTGAGGGCTTCTTCTCGGCGGCAGCATGAAGTTTCCTGGCGGTCCTTCCGTTTCTTTTTGCGTCTTCGTCGTGTTAGCTCCTTGTCTGTTCGGGTGGTCTTGTCCTTCCTCTCGTGGTTGTTTCAGGACCGTCATCTTATGCCTAACACTGTCGCTTCGTATCGTGCGGCGCTGGCGGAGCCGCTTCAGCTTGCTTTCGGTATCGATGTTACGTCTGCGCCGTTTCGCAAGCTGTCTCGTGCATTGTTTCACCTCCGGCCTGCTCATGCGTCGCCTGAGCCGTCCTGGTCTTTGGACAGAGTGCTCGCTTTCCTTTCATCTCCTCGTTTCGTTGTGGCCCCTTCGGTCCAGGATTGTTTTTCCAAGGCACTTTTCTTATTGGCTTTGGCCTCTGGGGGTCGGGTAGGGGAGCTTCATGCTCTCCTCCGGCGCAGGGGTTTCTGCTCTTTTGGTCGTGGTGTTAGTTTTGTTCGCTTGCAGCCGTCTCCTTCTTTTCTGGCGAAGAATGAGACTGCTGCGTTCCGGAGGGGTCCATGGGTGGTTGATGCTTGGTTGGTCAGGCCGGGGGTGCATCATGTTTTGTGTCCGGTTGCGGCGCTTCGCCGTTATTTGCGCGCCACAGCTTCTGTCCGGGGACGCGCTGTGGGTTGATCCGGTTTCCCTTCTTCCCTGTTCGCGGGTTCGGGTCTCTCAGGTCGTCCGCAGGGTTATTAGGTCCAGCCAGCCTGCGGTCTATCCCCGTGCCCATGACGTTCGTAAGTTCGCAGCTCTTGCTGCCGTCTTTGGGAATATGTCTTGGTCTGATATTCGGGCGCGGGGATTTTGGCGGTCGAACAGGGTCCTGGCTGCTCGTTACCTTGTGAATGTCCCTGGGCCTTGTCGGGCCTGTGTTGCTTTGGGTCGGCGGTTGCAGCCAGTTGTCTCGGCTTCGAGTTGAGGGGTGAGCGAAGACCGCCTCCCGGGTAAGTCCCTCTTTTTCTGTCTGTGGGTAGTTAGCTCCGGGGAGCCGACGGGGCTCCCCCCAGAAAACCAGCGTTGAATGTAATGAAACGCCGTTTTCTGGGTGAGTCCCGGAGGCTCCCCGGCATCCCTCCCTCCCTCCCTCCGGTAGGCGGTTTTTCGCGTTTTTGACATCCAGCCTCAAGAACTGAGGTGTGGGTAGCCGGCGCGGGGGGTCTGGGGCTCCCCCTTCCCCCTCCCGGGGAGGGGGGAGCTGCGCAGACAGCGGCGCGGCAGTGTGTGACGTCACACTAGTTTGCTTGTTTTCGGTTGGGGAGTTCTATCCACTAGTTCGGTTTTTGGTAGCAATTTTAACCAGAATAGGGGTTTGTTTTGGGGCGCTTACCTTTCTGGGTGCCTGTTCCGGTCGATGGCAGACATAGAATGCTTCCAACTACACGGGGGCTTCTATAGGCCATTGCTCCCCTTGCCTCTCTGAGGGGGCCCGGTTCTGGCCGTGGTCCCCGGTAGGCCTAAGAACTCCATACACATGACTGATGCCAAAGTCTGACATTAGCATATCAGCCTGGGATAGCTCCGGGGAGCCTCCGGGACTCACCCAGAAAATGGCGTTTCAATACATTCAACGCTGGTTTTTTCAGTCAAATTCACCCATAGAGATTCCATTCACCTGGGCTATACGAGTCTATAGCCCTTTATTCACCCGTAGAGCATGTGAAAAAATATGGTCTGAATGGTATGCATTGTAAAATATTTGTGGGATAAATTACTAAATGATTTCCCTGAGGCATTAACAGAGTTAATGCAAAGCAAACTAAATTCTACGGTTGGATTTTGATTTTTAGTTTGACATGAATCATTGCTATAAACTGTTGATATCTAGACCAAACAATTTCAGTTATTGGGAAGTCTGGATTATTGGCAAAATCTACTTGGGTCCAGATGAAATGATTCAGAGTTTGGAGGGCCCATTGTAGTTTAGTTGCCCATTGTACATGTTTATTTTGTATGAAGCTTTAATTTTTCTCTTATGAAAATTGATGATGATGTATTACATTTAACAGGTAACAAAATGTGGGTTGGTGATAAGAAGCCTATATTCTAAATATGCAGTTGTGGATGTCTGCACGTGTTCTTCATGGGACATTGAACGTCGGTTATTGCCAGCAGCTTCATCAAGTAGTAAGTCATTAGTTTTTCTTCAACGGGATATTCTCCTGGGAAAAATTTGACTACCAAATACTATCTTTTATATGTAAAAACAGTTGTATACAGTCTAGTCAGATGAAGCTTTAATTAAATGTTTAAAAATACAGGCAGTTCCCCCAATTACGAACAAGTTACACTTTGAGACTGTAAAGCATTTGTTCAGAATGTGAATCAAGATTTTCCATAGGTGCAATGCTATTAGTGGGAGATGCTTTCCCAGGCCACCAAAAATCCTCACAAAGCCAATATTTTTGGAAAAAATTCTATAAAAAAAAACATATCATTATATATTTTGAATTATGGAGTTATAGTGCTTGTCAAAGTTAGCTGTTTTTGAAGAGTGAAGTGGTATAATTACAAATAAATAAATGAAAATACATTTGCACTGTATTGGTGGTCCACTATTTTGTAATTGGCCTCCCCACCCTCCTACCTCCAGCCCACGGGCCCACCCCTCCAACAGAGTAAACAGGACCAAATCATGTGAGTGTGGGTCATTGAGAACTTGAGGCCACCGGGTATGAGGAGTGTGTCTCTTACACACCCAAACCCATACAAACCTACACCCCCATGCACCCCCACACCCCAATGAACCTCTCAATCTACCCCCCCACCCCCATACAGTACTATTCAAAGGGACACAGCGAGTTAGTACAATGATTTTATGCATGAAGCAGGTACATAGGGACCTGGGAGAATGTTCATATGGATGAAAGTTCATAAGGCAAATGTTCGTAAAGCAGGAACTTCCTGTATAATTTACAAGTACAAGTAACATGTAACCTTGGAACAGTAAATATTTGACATCAGATCCACAACAAGAGGCAAGTCACTAAATTTTCTTGTACAAATGATTGTAGATTTTCAATAATTTCAAGAGTTTGTACAGAAAGTAGAATTAAAAATACTATAATAAGGAAATATAGAATAGAAATAAGTTTGTAAAAATATCTTTTATATAGCAAGGTCCCTTTGGATGGTTCTTGAGCCGGAGCCAATATTGTCCTCACAAGTCATAATTACTTGTCACTCTCATTTACCTATTTAGGGAAAGGAGAACATAGCTAGTCTAATTCAAGCCACCATTGGGGTACCAACTCACTCTAATACAAACAAGGCGGTAATACTGTACTCTCAACACTTCCCTGCAAACAATAATTAGGAACACAAGCAACTTGAATAATCACTACTAACCACCAGTTTAGAATCAAGGTATCCCATCTTCCTCCAGGTGACAACATCCATCACCACAACTGTGTCAACAAAGTTGGCAACCTTCACTTTGTACCCAGTGCTCGGCCATCACTAACCTGGGTTCTATGGTGATCGACAAGATAATTTGTCTGAATTGTGTTTGCTGGAAACTGTTGTCACAGCATGTATAATAATCGTTTGCGAGCCTCTGACTATTTCGGCCCAATTTGCCTGTTTCAGTATTGTCTAGCATTGTTTGGCTCCTCTCAAGTTGTACCATCTTTTGGTTGTGCAGTGACTGTGTCTGGTCACTGGGCTTTATTACAGATGCTTAGGACATTTACAAATTACATTTTTGTGTGTGTGTGTGTGTTTATGATATTTTGTAGTTTTACCCTTTTAGGATTTGCTTGAGGGTGTAATGATTTCTGTTTCTGTCTGGGGCTGTTGGTTTTAGTAATGTGGCAACTCCTCCTGGTCATGCAACCGATTCTGCGTTGTGCAAATTCCCTGGACATAGCACTTCTGGGTGCTGTCCTAATAAGTGTAAAGTAATGAAGATGGGAAAGGAAGAAAGAAGACCAGAAGGTGTCTACTTCATCAATGAAAGGCAATTACAGGAATCTGAGAGAGAGAGATTTGGGAGTGGACATAATTCCGACATCGACAGCATATGGGACGCTGGCAAACATTAAAATGTCATTTACAAATGTAAATCAGGACACATTCAAAGCAATCTACACAACATTTGTTAGACCAGTACTGGAATATGCAGCACCTGCTTGGAATCCATACCTTGTAAAACAAAATTAAAATTTAAAAAAGTGCAGATGCTTGCTACTAGATTAGTGCCAGAACTTGGAAAGTTAAGTTTTGAGGATAAAGTGAAGGGACTGGATCTCACAACTTTGGAAGACAGGAGAAATAGAGGGGATATGATAACAATATACAAGATACTAAGGGAAATAGACAAGTTGGACAAGGACATCTTCTTTAAGTTGAGAGAAGGTAAGATAAGAGGACACAATTGGAAGTTGGAACCACAAATCAGTCAGAAATGTAAGGAAATACTCAAACCCTGTACGGGTGGTCAACAAGTTGAATGCACTAAGTAGTTGTGGAAGCCACCCCCACTCACAACTTTATGGAAAGGTTTGACAAGGATATTGTTTGAATAGTGAAGCTTTAATGCAACGGGTACAACAACGGGTACTAGTAGGTGGGGCATGAAAAGCTAGACCACACTTTCCCGTAGTCACTGATAGGTAAGTACTCGGCCCCCCTCCCTTCCTCCCAAAGCTCAATCATTCTTCCTCTCACAATCTTTAAGTTAAGTGCAGGGTTTTATTACCATCGTAAGTGACCAGTGTCAGATGTAGTTGTCGATCTTCCTGATGCCTGTTTCTCACGTGTCTGTTACTATTCAGCTGTGGGCTTGTGTAATTAAGTGCTGGTGCCTTTAGTGCCTGGTGTTAACTGGTGAGGGTTTTTCATTGGAGGGAAGGCATTTTGTAACTCAATCCTCAATGCTGTGATTGTGAATCATGTCCTGAGGGTCAAAAACTGCCTGTTGATTTCTCACTTTGTATGCTTGAACCTTGTTGGATCTTTGCAGCATCTAGCTTTCCAGCCAACTCCACTTGTTGTGGTGGTTGGCTTCCATAGACTGCGCCACATGTTGCGGCCCCTAAAATGGTTATGCAGACTCAAAAGGGGACTACTTTGGCTGAAACATCCTTTTCTTGTGAAAAAACATTATTTTCTTCCCAGGCAGAGTTGAAGGTCTCGTAAGAGCTCCTGGAATTTATCCAAGAGAAGAAGAATTCAGCAAATTCAATTTCAATAACAAATGGATTAACTGGAAACAAATAAACCAAGCCCTCAGAGAAATATACTAGGAAAGACAGCTAGATGCAAACTTAAACCAGTGCCTGGAGAAAATAGGCACACTAGCACTAGAAATATGTGCAGATCACATACCACTAAGGAGAAAGAGAAAGAGAAAAAGATGCAGACTGGAATGAGAGTGGCATTCCCTCTATAGGCAACAAAAACATATTACAGATCAAATCAAATGCCCAACTCTATCCCAGGAATGAGAAAGAAGGCTATGTAGAGAAATAAAAACAAATGTGCCAAGGTTGCAACAATCATATACAATTTAGAAGAGGCAGAGAGCAAAAGGCCATAAGTGAAATAGAGAGAAATGCAAATTACTTTTTCTCCTATGCAAAATCTAGAACAAAAATTACATCCAGCCTTGGGCCCTTGTGCAAGAGTGATGGAACCTTCACAGATGATAGCAAAGAAATGAGTCAAATACTAAGGCTACAATACAATTCTGTTTTCTGTGAACCCCTGAACACAGTGCAGATCAATGATCCAAATCAATTCTTTATGAATGTGACACCATCATTGAACTACATACCAGATGTCATCCTAACCCCACTTGACTTTGAAGTGGCCATAGACAGCATACCCATGCACTCTACACCAGGCCCAGACTCCTGGAATTCTATATTCATCTAGAATTGCAAAAACCCACTACCACAGGCTCTAAACATCTTTTGGAGATGGAGCCTAGATGCTGGCATTATCCCTGACATAACTAAAACAGCAGAGATTGGACCACTTCACACAGAAAGTAGCAAAGTTGATGCAAAAAATTATATACAGCTCTAACATCGTACATCAAAACAATTTTGAAAGGGTGCTTATAAGAAAGATCATAAAACATATGGAATCAGTCTTTACATAACCCTGGGCAACATGGGCTCAGAACAGGATGCTCCTACCTCTCATAATTAGTAGACCACTATGACATGGCCTTAGGTAGTGGTGGTGGTGAGCCGGCAGAACTAATAAGAGAACTGCTTCGTAGCCGGGTGATTCGTCTTGTTTTCTATGGTGTGTTTACTTTGCTCTGTCTTATTTCATTCCCCTTTCTGGTGGCATTTTCTTGGTTAGGGTGATATATTACCCTGCCCATTGCACCTCTTTAGAGGGGGGGGGCCAACGTTTGCCCTGTGGACCCGTAGGTGTGGATTGAATTGGTGGAGCTTGCTTGGTAGCAGTACCAAGGACCTACCAGAAAGAGGTATTTCATTACATTCAAAGTTGGCATTTTGCCATATTCTTTCTATTATCATTCAGATTGAATTTAAATTGTCATTTTTTGTGGGAAGCCCCTATGGGTTCCTGGAGCTTATCGTGCTAATGAATGTTATATTAGACCAGGATATTAGCTATGGAGTTCAGACCTACCAGGGACCATGAGCCAGAACCTGGCCCCCTTCAAAGAGGTTTCAGGGAGCAATGGCCCTGGAAAACCCCTTTGTGGTTGGGGTTTTCCTTATCTGCCATCGACCGGGGTTAGGCACCCAGAAAGGTAGGCATAACAAAACAAACTCCACATAAGAAATTAAAACAAAAAACCGAACAGAGAGGTTGAAACTCCCTACAATCCCAAGGAAACAAGTAAACAAGCAAACGTCACACTTTACTGCCGTGCCGCTTGTCTGCGCCGTCCACCCCTCCCCAAGAGGGGAGGGCCCCGGACCTCACCGCGCTGTCTGCCTAGCACCAGTTCGTTAGCTAATGTCATCCGGGACAGGCGCTTCTCTGGCCTCAGTTTCCTAGGGCTGCATGCTCTTCTGGGCTTCCTTCCCTAAGCGCCCTGTGAGTACTGCCCTTGCGTGACAGGGATATCTTCCCTGGGGTGTTCGGGAACCATTCCTCGTAGAGGCTGTTGCTGCTCGGCATTTGCCTCGTCCTTGGGCCCTTGTTTGACCTTGGGTAGGGACTGGTATTGTGCTGGTTAGGGCGTCAAGCCACATTGCGTAACCTGCTACCTACGCGGCGACTGGTTCCTGTTGCCTCTGGAGGCGGTGTACTTTTGTGGGGTTTTTCTTTTGTTTTCTTTTGTTTTTATTTTCATTTGCCTGGTGGGAGTCTACCTAGTGTGGCTATAGTTCCACTGGTAGTGTTTGGTGGCCTTCTGCTAAGCCCCCATGATTGTGCATGTTGCAGGGGTTTTCAGTGTTGCATCTACCCCTTGTTAGCTTGGGTGTTAACCGGTTAGCAACACCTGGCCCGGGCTTTCTGTAGCAGTCAGTTTACGGGCCCTGAAAAACCCTTTTGGGGCTCGGTGGACCATTGGATGTGTCTTCCGGGTTCCATCCCGTCTTGTGCGGGTTCGTTGGTTGCTGTGCCAGGTTGCTGTCTCCGGGTGACAGTCGCCACTTATACCTCCGTCATGCTGCCTGTTGGGTCACTGACACCTTGACCCGGAGTCTTGCGAGTTGTATTCTCTGCTTGTTCTCCAGTACTCTCCTGATGTCATTACTGTTCAGAGTACAGGCGGCATCCACATTGCAAGCTCGGTTTAGGTTGCTGCAACGAGCTAGGTTGGTTTCCCACTCGGATGCCCCGGGGCCGCCCCGTTTTAGTTTGGTGCTGTTCACCCTTTTCCCTCCCTGTTCCCGGCTCCTGACCATCTGCAGGGTCGGGGAGGGGATTAGTTGGAGCTGAGACTCGGGCGGCTTCAGGGGCTGCCCCGTTTGGGTTGGGGGACGGAGGTTTTCGAGTCGTTCCTCCTGCCAAGGCTTCTGGGTCTTACCAGCGGCCCTTTCTTTGCTGCCTTTCCCCTGGACTCTTCCTTTTCTTTAATGGCAGTGTGTGGAGGATGGCTCTGCCCCGGGGCCTCTGTTGGGGGTTCCCAGGGCTGTGGGGGATGCCCGCTAGCAGTTCTGGGGCTGTTTGCCCCTGCCTGGGTCTTCTGCTTCTGGGCGGGGTTTTTCGTTCCTCTAGTCTGCTTACTTCCCACATTTGCTGGCGTGTTTTCGGATCTATTGCGTCGGTCACGGCTCTTTTTTTTCTGGTGGCCATTTTCTTTCTGCGGGTTTCCCCGCTTGGCCACCAGGACGGCGCTGCGGTTTGTTTATATGTGCCTGGGTGTGTAAGCTCGCATTTTGGGTGAGTTTCTTCACTTTTTATAGGGGTTTTATCCTCCTGTTGCCATTTCTTTGCATTTTCTGGGGTGTTCTGCCCCTCTTCTGTTCCTTTGGGAATGCTTGGGTTTTGGTTTTTACACCATTTTTTGCGTTTTCTGTGTTTGTGTCTGAGCCCAGGTGTTTGGGCTCAGTGTCCCTGTCTGTATATGCTTGCTCTTACACCTTGTCCCTCGGTTTCGGTCAGTTTTGGCCATTTTCCTGGGGGGGTGCTGTCTGGGTGCTGTGCTTTGCCCTTTCTGTCTTACTGTCACCTCGTATCGTGCGATGCTGGCGGAGCCGCTCCTGCTTGCGTTCGGACTGGACGTCACATCCGATCTGTTCCGCACGCTTTCTCGTTCATTGTTTCACCTCCGGCCTGCTCATGCGCCACCTGAGCCATCCTGGTCCCTGATCAGGGTGCTCTCTTATCTTTTCTCTCCTCAGTTTGTGGTAGCCCCTTCTGTTCAAGATTGTTTTTCAAAGGCCATATTTTGTTGGCATTGGCCTCTGCGGGTCGGGTCGGGGAGATTGGTGCAGGAAACCCCTGCACCGGCTATCCTCCGGCGCATGGGTTTCTGCTCTTTTGGTACTGGTGGTAGGTTTGTACGTTTGCAGCCTTTCTCCATCCTTCTGGTGATGGCCGAGTCGGCTGCTTTCCAGAGGGGTCCTTGGGTTATTGATGCTTGGTTGGTTCGGCCGGGGGTGCGTCATGTGCTGTGTCCGGTTGCAGCTTTTCGCCTTTACCCGAGTGCCGTGGCTGGGGATGCGCTTTGGGTTGATCCGGTTCCCCTCATTCCCTGTTTCAGGGCTTGGGTCTCCCAGGTCGTCCGCAGGGTTTTTAAGTACCAGCCTCCGGTCTATCCTTGCGCCCATGCCATTCGGACGTTTGCAGCTTTTGCTGCCGTGTTTGGTGACGTCTTGGGCTCATTTCGGGCGCAGGGATTTGGGGGTTGCACAGGTTCCTGGCCGCCCGTTAATTTGTGAGCGTGTCTGCTCCTGTGCGTTCTTGTTGCTTTGGGTTGCAGGTTGCTGTCTGTTGTCTCGACTTCGCGTGCGGAGTTTGTGGCGGCCGCCTTCCAGGTCAGCCCTTTCTTTTCTTTCTCTTTGGGTATGTAGCTCCAGGGAGCCGGAGGGGCTCCCCCACAGAAAACCAGTGTTGAATGTAATGAAACTCCATTTTCTGGGTGAGCCCCGGAGGCTCTCTGGCAACCCTCCCTCCCACCGGTCGGCAGTTTTTCACGTTGGTAGAAGCTTGACCTCCGAACTGGTGCTAGGCAGCCGGCACTGTAGGTCCGGGGCTCCCCTCTTGGGGAGGGGTGGGCTGCGCAGACAAGCGGCGCGATAGTAAAATGTGATATTTGCTTGTTTGCTTGTTTCTTTGGGATTGTAGGGAGTTTCTACCTCTCTGTTCGGTTATTTGTTTTAGTTTCTTACCATGTGGGGTTGTTTTGTTATGCCTACCTTTCTGGGTGCCTAACCCCGATCGATGGCAGATAAGGAAAACCCCCCAACCACAAGGGTTTTTTTCCAGGGGCCATTGCTCCCTGAAATCTCTCTGAAGGGGCTAGGTTCTGGCGCTGGTATCTGGTAGGTCTGAACTCCATAGTTCATGTCCCGGTCTAATATAATGTACATTAGCCCGATGAGCTCCAGGGAGCTTCCGAAGCTCACCCAGAAAATGGCATTTCATTACATTCAACGCTGGTTTTTCACTTCCTTCAGGGGTTTTATCCCCCTGTTGCCGTTTCTTTGCTTTTCTGGGGTGTCCTGCCCATCTTCTGTAACTTTGGGAATGCTTGGGTGTTGGTTTTTACACCGATTTTTGCATTTTCTGTTTGTTTGGGTCTGAGCCCAGATGTTTGGGCTCAGTGTCCCTGTCTGTTTATGCTTGCTCCCACACCTTGTCCCTCGGTTTCGGTCTGTTTTGGCCGTTTTCCTGGGAGTTCTGTCTGGATGCTGTGCTTTGCCCTTCTCTGGTGTATTTCTGCCGGCAAATGTGGAAGTTTGGGCTTCCCCAGGTTCGATTCCGGGTTCCTTTGGGTTCTTTGGTTCCGGAGGTTTCTTTCTCTTGGGCTCCCTTTCAGTGAGCTTTGTTACCTCATGTGTGACCCGGTTCTGCCTTCTGGGGTCTTCCTGGCTTGCAGGCTGTTCTTTTGAGTCTTGGCACGTGTTGTGGTTGTGCCGAGGCCTTGGGTTTTTGTTTCGAGGTGGGCCTTTTGGTGCAGTTTTTGTGCTCTCTTAGTGCCTTCTTCGTCTGGCCGGCGTGGTGCTCTCTGCCCACCGGTCGGCGGCTTGTCTCTTTCTTTATTTTTATTTTTTACTTTTTCGTGTGTGTGTGTGTGTGTGTGTGTGTGTGTGTGTGTGTGTGTGTGTGTGTGTGTGTGTGTGTGTGTGTGTGTGTGTGTGTGTGTGTGTGTGTGTGTGTGTACTCGCCTAATTGTGCTTGCGGGGGTTGAGCTTTGTCTCTTTGGTCCTGCCTCTCAACCGTCAATCAACTGGTGTACAGATTCCTGAGCCTACTGGGCTCTATCATATCTACATTTGAAACTGTGTATGGAGTCAGCCTCCACCACATCACTGCTTAGTGCATTCCATTTATTAACTACTCTGACACGGAAAAAAAATCTTTCTAACGTCTCTGTGGCTCATCTGGGTACTAAGTTTCCACCTGTGTCCCCTTGCTGGTGTCCCACCCTTGCTGAAGAGTTTGTCTTTGTCCACCCTGTCAATTCCCCTGAGAATTTTATAGGTGGTTATCTCGTCTCCCCTTACTCTTCTGTTTTCCAGGGACGTAAGGTTCAGCTCCTTTAGCTTTTCCTCGTAGCTCATACCTCTCAGTTCCGGGACGAGCCTGGTGGCATACCGTTGAATCTTCTCTAACTTTGTCTTGTACTCGCCTAATTGTGCTTGCGGGGGTTGAGCTTTGGCTCTCTGGTCCCGCCTCTCAACTGTCAATCAACTGGTGTACAGATTCCTGTTTAACTAGGTATGGACTCCAGGCTGGAGCTGCATACTGTATATTCAATTTTGGTCTAACTGGCTGAACAGCGCACATTGTATATGTACATTTTAAAATACCGCATAAGATTTAAGTCCTGTGGCTACATGGGGTTCTCACCCGCTTTCTCAGAGCCCTAGTAAACAGACACCATTTAAAAAAAAATGTGGGTACCATTCCCAGAGGTGAAGGCCTAAGAACTGAGCGAGTAACCAACACTGGAGTTTGCAGCATGAACTAACAGCACTGCTGTTCAGCTTGTGACCACAACATCGCCTAAAAATGTCAAAATATATATGTAACTGCTATTATTTAATGATAGTATTACAGAAGAGCCTGACTGTGATACTGTGTACAATGTTCAGATATCAGTGAGCACAATGCTGTTCAAGATGTTCACAGCACTAGCCACAGCACACGAGCATTGTTTGGTCCATCTAATAATCTTGAAACGACTTCTCATGTTTCTTTACAAAATAAGTTTGTGGAAAAACATTCATTTACAGGATTTAGTGACCAGGATTCTGATAATAGCAGCAGTGTGCTGAGAATTAGCCATGTGTGTAGTATGGTGAGAGGAGGAACCTTGGTGAGGGAGGGAGGTGGCATGAGCGGACTGTGTGGCGACCACTGTTATTGTCTGGACTCGCCATACCAGCTTAGTGGTTTGTTATGATGAACACCAGTGTAGAAACTAATGTATAATGTGTGAGTGTATATAGTGTATTAACAGCAAAAGAAGTATGTTGGGAGGAGCTATTTTGGTGAGGTAGGTGGTGTCATCTGCTGGCTGGTGTGTTACTTGTCATGTAGTTTATGGTGGCCACTATGCTGTTTGGACACCATACCAGCTTAGTTGTACAGATATGGTGAACAAAACATGTAGATACTTATATGTAAGGTATGTATATAGTGTAATAACAGCACAAACAATATGGTGGGAGAAGGAATGTTGGCGAGTAAGGTAGCATTGTCTGCAGGCTGGTGTGTTGGTGGCCACTATGCTGTTTCGATGCACCGTACCAGCCTAGTGGTTCATTATGGTGAACAAAACATGCAGATACTTATACTGTATATAAGTATATAAGGGGCCTGACAGCTGAGTGGACAGCGCTCGGGATTTGTAATCCTAGGGTCTGGGGGATCGATCCCCGGCAATGGCAAAAACAAATGGGCAGAGTTTCTTTCACCCTGATGCGCCTGTTCACCTAGCAGTAATTAGGTACCTGGGAGTTACAGTTGCTATGGGCTGCTTCCTGGGTGTGTGTGTGTGTGTATGTGGGTGGGGGGGGGGATCAGTTGATTGATTGACAGTTGAGAGGTGGGCCGAAAGAGCCAGAGTTCAACTCCCACAAGCACAACTAGGTGAATATATAACGTGTGTATAGTGTAATAACTAGAAAATTTTGGATTTTTTATGAATACAGTATAATTGTGGGACATTTGGGGTTTGACTCTATTTATTTAAATATTAACACTTTCGCTCGGGGATGACGCAGCATTGCGTCATCCGTTTACTGGCGGTAATGCCGGGGATGACGCAGCATTGCATCATCCACTTTAAAAATTCGCCAAAAATCAGGTTTTTATCCGATTTTTTGGGGACTGGTTTTAAAATGCGCGCCGATGTCTTCCCATTTTCTTTGTTGCGCCTAGTGGCCCGCAGGCGGCACGGCACACGCCGTCGGCCCATTGTTTTCGCTCCACTGTTGTGACCGGTGTCGCCTCCCCTCGCGTCTCAAACGTGTGAACATTTCGGCTATTTTCCGTGGCTATATTTCTTACTGCGGCTTCAGAAACTATCTATGCTTACTCCACGATGGATAGTGATTATGAACAAGGCCCTTCCAGGAAGAAAATTGCGAAAGAAAGGCGTGAAAAGCAGAAGCTGAGTAGTGTACAGGAGAAGTACAAGCATGTGAGACTAACTCCCTCTAAGTTTCAGGCTGTATTTGACGATTTGTCTGGGTCATCTAGTGATGAAACTGATGTTGGTATTGATACTGATGCAAGTAGTGAACATTTAGAAACAGAGACGGCCGATGAGGATTTTGATAGTGATGAAAGTGAGGACAGTGAGGAGTCTGAGGTCGAGATTGCCACTCGTGCATGGCGCGGTACTGGAGCTCGTGCTAGAGCCAGACGTACCACACGTACCACAGCACCAACAGATTCTGATGATGGATGGTGTAGTGACAATACTGCACCCTTTGTGGACAATTTTACAGGTACACCAGGCTTGACTGTTCCTGTACCTACCACTGTTCTTGGATTCATTCAACTCTTTCTGACACAAAAATTGCTGAAATATATTGCCTATGAAACAAATTTATATGCTTCCCAAAATAAGGCAGGTACTGGGCAAAGTACAAAGCACAGATGGCAACCAGTGACAGTGAAGGAAATTGCTAGATATATGGGACTGACGATCTTGATGGGGTATTTGCCCGTTTCCCGTATTGTACAGGCAATGTTGTTCTTCAATTGGCCCTTATATGCACATATCCATCTGAAGAATTCTATTAGGAACATTTTCATACCTAAATGAGCGCTGTAACACAAAAATTGAGATTACCACCAGGAAATAATACTAAACATATGTGGGCGGGAATTGGGAGTGTAGCAGGAAGGCATCTGAGCGCTCACTCACGGCTAACGCGTGGCCCGTCTTCAACTCGTCGGCGGTTGGAGTGTGACCAGGTTTTTTATTTTATATGCTAATATTCCTCTAGAGAATTCTATTACGAACCCATTGAGACCAAAATGAAAGACCTAGGACGAAAATTGAGGTGACCAGAGTGAAAATAGTGAAAACATTTTATCGCGTTTGCGCGCTCCCGGGTAACTCATTCGCACTTTCTCTGCTTGCTGCGGGTAATTAGCCGGGCCTTTGGAGTTTATATGCATTTAGTGCTGTAGAGAATTTTATTGCGAACACAATGATACCAAATTTAATCTCGTAGAACGAAAATTGAGGTGACAAAGTTGAAGAGAGTATACACTTTTCGGAATTGACGCTCGCTTCCGTGACACGCTGGGGCCCATATTGCCCTGTCGAGGGGTGGCGCGGGGGGTGCGCGACAGTGTTAATGTAATGAAATTCTATTACGAAGGACCACCCGCTTTTATAGTAAAGAGGGAAACTAATAAAATATGATCATTAGAAAATTCCTAGATGAACCAGTAACTATGGATAAATACTAGAGAATATGATCACTTATATAAATTAATGGGCTGTATAATTTAACTGAATCAAAGCCTCAAACACCTACATTGGGGGGTTATTACTGGAACTTCATATATGTCCAGGAACTAGTGTGGTTCGTGCACCAGTTCATTATGCAATAATCTAATCCTATGACCAATTATAGAATCATTATATTTATCACCAATAAGAACATAAATTATGAACATGAGAAATTAATAATTATAATAAACACATGTCAATCCAAAGAAACAGTGCTCTGCATGAATAATACTACAGATAATGGAATTTAAGGAATACGGAAAGGGTTTTAGCTTGAAGACGATTTCCAAGAAGTCGGTTACGACTCGTCCTCGGAATCTCCTGGACTCGTCATGGAACACTGGGAGATGATTAACACGGGAAATGACAGCTTGGGGAATTCTTCACACACGCTGTAAATCAAATTATATTCAGTAGCAACAGATTAAGCTGCTAGACATCTATGTTCAAGAAAATTAAATTAAATAATGGAGGTAAATAATAACCTGTGGTTTTTTATAGTCGCTCTGCGTGACGACAAGCTACCCAGCTATAACCCCCTCCTAAATGATGCATCAAATGGGAATAAAGGTACTTAGCTAATAGGGCACTGTGTAAGTTAAGGCTTGCCGAAGTTCGCGTCCTAGGTTCAGGCGTCGTTGTAACGAACACGTGGTGTCGAGCCTAGTCTAGATGTTGACGCGCTTATCTGGCCGGTCACGTTGTTCTACACGGAACAAATTTAATAGGTTCCTGGCTGAATGTCAAATTAAATCTCTTGACAATTCAACACGATGTGTAAAGTGACACTGACACCTGCTAAGTTGTTGTCTGCGAAGGTTCTTCACACCTCACAGTGGCGACTTTCATCTGGAGCTCTTGGTGGCATCTACCCTGGTGGCTTGGGTAATGGCGTCTCTCTCTGAGCGCGTCGCCTCGTGAACTAGCGTCTCCCCTGCCCCGCTCCGCGTCCCGCGTTTGATACACAAATTATTTACTACGAATATTATCATTTCTCGCAGTTGTGATTGAAATGCTCGGATAAGGACGGGTTTATTATTCAGAGGAGTTAAATATTATTATTTGCTCGTTTTACGATGGTAAACAAGCAATGGAGATGAATTAAAGTCTCTCCAGGGCATTCACGCGTGATGTTAAATTTATTACCAGATAACAGTTATAACTATAAACGCTTTATTTGGCATTAGTTGGAGATCAGTTTATCTGTAAATAATTATCACACAGAACACCGTTGGTTTATAGAGAATCAAACTCAATTCTCAGACACATTGGATATAGTTGTGTTTATTATAATGGAATCTGACGCAATACTGGCGTCTGGTGACGTAAGAATTCTAGCCTTATTGTACAGATGTAATTATTAGTACATGTGAACTCTACGTTTGGTTAATTTTAATTACTACAATGATTAGTAGATTTAGTAATAATTAATAATAATACAACAGTGTTGTATTTAGTGTTGGAAATTTCTAACATAACTCCGGGGGGAGAGTTTTAGGGTCGCAGTGTAATGTGGAGTACTGACACACCTATCCCGAAGTTGGTATTAATATTAGTATGTTAGTATGTTAGTACACACATAACGAATGTCCCGTATTTGTCAAGCACATACAAGAAACTTAAGTCTTGCTGATTTCATGTTAAATGGAACATGTTGTTATGAATTACCTAAAGCTAATGATTAAGAAAGCTTACAATAACTCTGAGACTGGTGTCGCTATGACATGTAATGTGTATGTTACAAATCTCTAAGTCTGCAAACTCTCAGATACTCTAGATAAATAATGTTATTTATAGCCTATACAACAATTAAAGATTTAAATCACACAATTCAAACAACAGAATCTACGGTGATGAGAATGTCCTGGGTCATAGTGACTTGTAATGGTTTGTTACTTGACTTCACACCACAGTATCATCATAGTTATCTAAATTGGATGTAAAAGGAATTACTCTTGGTCAGAGCTGCAATAGGCTTGCAGTTTCCGCTTACATTGTTGAGCAGCAGCTCTAGTGGGGCGGTTGCTCGGAGGATCAGAATTACTGTCCTCGGAAACTACTGGGGAAGCTAGCTCGGGTTGATACTCTCGTTCAGCCAATTCGAGAGGAACGAGCTTCTCTAAAGTTTTTAGAGTAGTGTTGCCTCGGCATAAAACTTTCACTACTCTCAGGACACCTTGATGATCTGGATGAATGGCAACAATTTTGCCTATGGGCCACTCTGACCTTGGTCCATCACTGTCGACTAGTACTAGGTCCCCTGGTTTAAGCTGTACTTTATTGTAAGGACTCGAAGCTCCGTAGTGGTACTCTCGTAGAGCTGTGAGGTACTCTCGAGTCCACACCTTATTCCACCTGTTAATAACCCCTGAGAGATGCTGGTAGCTTTCCACCAAGTCACCTCTGGTCACATGTGACGGGTCTACGGGGTTCCTCTTCGGCTAAAGGGATGAGAGGGCTCAGTAGACCTCCATGGATCAAGTGTGAGGGACTCAGAGGTTCTCTAAGGGTGAAATCATCAGACAGGTATGTTAATGGGCGGTTATTGACTCGCGCCTCTGATTTCCACAACAATGGTTTGGAGCTCGGAGTAACTGACCCTTTGTCTGTGTAAAGTTTTTCTTAAACACTTCTTGACTGTGCCTATCATTCGCTCATAGAACCCACCTTGCCAAGGGGCTCTTGGTGCTATAAATTTCCAGTGACATTGTCGTCTCTGTAGGACTGACTGTACTTCTGGGTGATTCCAGACTTCTCGTAGACAAGCTTCTCCTGCCACAAAATTGGAACCATTGTCCGATATCATTAATTTGGGACAGGATCTGCGAGCAGCAAATCTGCGGAAGGCCTGGAGGAAGGCTTCAGCACTCATATCTGAAGTCACTTCTAAATGTACGCCTCTGGTTGTAGCACACGTAAAGAGACAAATGTATGCTTTCACTGGTATCTTGTCTGGGTTGCCAGTGAGAAGTAAGGCTCCTGTGTAATCAACACCAGTGGTTTCAAAAGGACGATGATGAACCACTCTTTCCTCAGGGAGTGGTGGAGGTCCTGGGTAAGGACATACTCTAGCATCGTATCTTTTACAGATTACACAGAATTTAATTATTGACTTTACTGTCTGACGACCTTTAGGAAGCCAGTACTTTTGTCTAAGGTCGGTGAGAGTATCTAACACTCCACCATGTAATATACCATATTGATGGTGATGTAAAACAAGAAGTTTAGTGATGACGTGGTGACGAGGTAAAAGAATTGGATTCTTTGTGTCCAAATCAATTTTTGCATGAAGCAAACGTCCTCCACATCTTAGTATATTATGAGTGTTGGCATCATACCAGATACCTAGAGACTTAGTTAATTTATCTGGAAGATTTTCATATTCGCTTCCATATGTCTCTTGTTGTGCACGTTTGATCCAGTAGAGGATAGGATTGGGAAACTTATGTCGAATTCCTATCTTAGCAAGAAAGTCAAACATATGTGCAGTCACTCTTAATAACTTACTTAAGTTAGAATAATTGTGAGGATCAATGGCTAAGATTCGTTGAGGTTCTGGTTCTTTCATGGGAGTGGTGATATTGGTCACTATGACTTGTGGCTTTTGTTTGGGCCACTGACCACCAACAAGCCATGAAGGTCCATTGAACCACAGCGAAGACTTGATAAGTTGTTTTATCGTTAACCCTCGAGATAAATAATCCGCAGGATTGTCCTTAGTAGGAACATGTCTGAATTTATATCCAGCAGATAACTCATGAATCTCCCTAACACGATTACTAACGTAGAGAGTCTTGTTGTTGTCGTTTCTTACCCATTGTAAGACTGCCTCGTTGTCTGACCACACGACAATCTCACCAAAGTGGATATTATCGAGTGTCTTTGTCAGGCAATGAGCCAATCTTACTCCCACCAGCAATGCAGTCAACTCCATTTGAGGTAAAGATCTCTTCTTAATGGGAGCAACTCTTGCTTTAGATGTGAGCAAAATTGATTGTGCACTGTTAACTAAGTAGGCTACAGCGCCATATGCTTTGCCAGAGGCATCGCAGAAAACGTGCAAATTGGTGGGTAAGTTTGGTCCCGAAGCATTACGAGGAAATTTCAAAACACCTAACTGATTAAAATCCGTTGAGAGTATCTGCCATTTAGCTTGTAACTCATTTGGTAACGGATCATCCCATCCCATATGTTTCTGCCAGCACTCCTGCATTAGGAGTTTGCCCCTTATTAATATAGGACTAAGTAAGCCTAAAGGGTCAAATGGTTGACTGACAAACGAGAGCAGTGTTCTCATGGTAAGGGTTGAGTTATCAGTTTGTACTGACTTGACATTCATCTCGTCAGTACTGGTGTTCCATTCCACGCCTAGAACCTTTAATTGATTGGGTACCTGATAACCTGGAAATTCTTTCTCGATTACCTGGTTGAGTAATTCATTATTTGAGGCCCATGACTGTAGTGGCATATTGGCTCCTAATAGCTCACGGTTAGCCTCATGGTAGA
The DNA here is from genome assembly GCF_040958095.1 of Procambarus clarkii. NCBI lineage: Eukaryota > Metazoa > Arthropoda > Malacostraca > Decapoda > Cambaridae > Procambarus > Procambarus clarkii. The sequence continues at coordinate 19,143,421 of NC_091192.1, read as the reverse complement.
TTTCTACCAAATTAGTTTGTTCATTAGTTGTTCCCTGGAAATTGTCGACATACAAGTTGTCGCTAATGTCTGCCTTATAAGGGCTATTTGATTTCCTCAAATGTGTGTCTAATGTTGCTTGCAAAAGAAACGGTGAGGACGTAGCTCCGAATAATACTGAGGCAAAACGATATGTGATGACTTCACTGTTAGGATCCAGTGGGTCCTTAATCCAGAGAAATTTTGTGTAGTTACGATCTTCCTCCTGCAAACCTACTCGGAGGAAAGCTTTGCTGATATCAGCAGTATAGGCGAAAATACCAGTGCGAAATCGTAACAGCACATCATGTAGCCTTTGTGTTAGGCTAGGTCCCGTTTGGAGACATTCATTTAAAGACACACTGCTTGGCTTTACTTTAGCACTACAGTTAAAGACAATACGAATAGGTGTTGTCAATGAGTCTTTCACCACAGCGTGATGAGGTAAACAATGACCTATTTTTCGGTCATCGTTATCAACAACTTCAATAAATTTACTGTTAAGTTGTTGTTGGATGAGTTGATGATACATGTTCAGTTTGTCTGGCTGCTTCTGTAGTCGTGCTAATTGAGACTGCAATTGTGAGGCTGCCATAAAATAATTAACTGGAAGTTGTGGATGATTCAACTTCCATGGGAGTCTTACCCAGTATTGTTTGTTTATATAGACAACTGTATCCAGATATTGCTGGTAAGTCCACATATCATCAGGGCTTGGTTGTTCAGGGATAATACCTAAAGTGTCTAAATCCCACAGACGATGTACAGGTGGATCAGACTCGATATCTTCAGATATCTCTCTGAAACGTATGGGTGACTGTTCCAAGCCTAGTCACGCCACTATTATGTTATTAGATTGTTGGTTTGTTGACGCTGGATTTTGTCGGAAAAGCACCGGTCACGTAAGCAATTTGCCTCCAGCAGACGACAACAAATTCATTCCGTGTTGTCTGGTGCATCCAGTTATAAATTTGTAATAATGATCCGCGCCTATAAGTATTCCAACATCAGTGAGGCAGTCAGAATTTATTTTATAATCTGCTAGCCTCATGCGGTTTCGTTTAAGATGTCTCGCAGTGCGAGCTAACCCTGTGACCTGTAGGTCTGTAGGAAGTTTATCTACTACTACCGCTTGTATTGGACTAGTGGAAGATCCGAGTCTCACTAATACCTTAACTACTTGGTATTCACGAGGTCCACTATTGGTCTAGAAACCAGAAATGTTTAACTTCACACTTTTGGCAGGTTTTAAAATTAACTGTTCTACTAACTGTTGTGTAATGAAGGTTTTCTGTGATCCTTGATCAAAAAGACCTCTAGTGTTAACTCTAGATCTTCGGTTTATTAGTCTAAGTTGAGCTGTAGGCAGAGTGGTATTATTGCCTGACTCAGTAGCAAGTACATTTACTTCTTGATGCACTTTGCAATATTGCACTGCGGTAGAATTCGTGGAATTCTCCCCAGTGGTCATGGTTGGTGTAGAAGATTTTCTACATAAGGCGTAGTGATGTACACCTTGGTTGCATCTGTTGCAGGAACGTAGCTGCACTACACATTTTTTGGAATCATGAGAGCCCATGCACTTGGTGCACTTGTGTATTTCTTGCAACCTTTTAATCCTAGTATTATAAGTAGGATAAACAGAACATTGGTAGGTGGCATGTCCTTGATTACAAAACAGACACCTTCTCTGGTTAATTGACTTGGTCTCTTTAGTAGACAAGTCATTGGTTATCTCAGAAGGAGACACCGAATAAGTACCTACATTTCCACTTCTTTTCCCAGTGGATGGAGTAGTCTTGGATTTATATTTACTAGACTTATTCAAAGTCGGTTTAGGTTTGACAGAAGTGTCAGTATTAGTTGGTTTAGACTCAGGTTTAATTTTATCATGAGTCTTCAACCTGTTAACCGTTATTCTCAATCCCTCGAATATTTGGTCAAGAGTGAGAAACTCGGTATTATAGTGTGAGCAGGGCTCTGTTAAGACATTTCGAGGTAATTTCCTCTGCAAAAGTAACTTGATTGACCATTCTGAAGCTGGTATATCAACTTTAGTACCTAAGGCCTTTACTAGAGACTCTACTTCTAGTCTGAAGCTTTGAAGTGACTCTGGTCTACTATTTGGTGCATTCAGATCTAGCAATTGGTAATAGAGGGTAGCTATACTTAACTCTTTGTTGCAATAGTTCAACTTCAAAAGTTTTATAGCTTCCTCATAATTACTCTCATCGAGAGTTAGGTTATGTATGACCTTTTTAGCCTCTCCTTTGAGAAGACTAAGCAGGTATGAGAATTTAGAAACCTTGTCAAGAGACGGTTTCTTGTGTATATGAACTTCAAATGAAGTCCAAAAATTATCCCAATTTTCTGTATCTAATCCTGAAAATGTAGGCAAGTCTAAAGTAGGTAAACGAACTTCTGGTAGTTGGTTACTGAATTGAGACATTGTGTTACTGGTATTGGATCCAGATTGTTTTGCTAGTTTAGATAGCATGTAAAGTTTATCTTGAGTCTCATCTTCATACTGGGAGATACCGTCTACAGTTTGACTTACTTCATCAGGATCAGTTTCTACAGTATTCAGTAGAGCAATATAAGACTGACTGGCAGACCTAACTTGATCAAATTTCAGATCAGCTACTCTTACTGATGTCTCTAAGTGATAAGAGTCAATGGGAGTATCTTTAGATAAGCCCTCAGCCTTGTTAACTAATCTGGTCAAATGACCTTTAAGGCCAATGTAGGTTCTCCTTAATTGCTCAGGAGTAGCCATGTTGGGCTTGGGTCCAAACTTCATGGGATTAGGATATATATTACTAATGAAGCTTGGGTACTTGCTCATTAGTAGACAAGTAACATTAAATGTAGCCTAATTTAAGGTGGCTAATTTATACTCTACCTCACTTGAGGTTAAATGTACCTACCTAACAACAAGTAGCTAGATATTTTGTGCATTGTCTGAACTTCACCATTAGTTCTCGTCTGGTTAGCTCATCTATATCACCATTAGAGGTAATGGGGATCATCCAGCAATACACAAAATAGATACATACAAAATAATGAGTACAAGAGAAATCTTATGGAGTCACTCCAATCCGAGTTATCTCAAAAATTTAATCCCACCCTGGATAGGGTCAGCACAAATAGTATAATACATACACTACTGACTAGCTTAAGTCTAGTCGTGATAATTCCTAACTAAGAACTATAAATATATTTAGTCTGGGCTTGTACCAAATTCAGCACAATCTCAGCCTAAATTCTACCTAATAAAATTGGTAAAGATTATTGTGGTGCAGTAAGGTGAATATAATTGTGCTGTATTTTTGGGTTTTTTGTTTTTATAAGAGTGCACTTGCACACACAAGTGAAACAATTATGTACAATTAAGTTTGGCTTGCCAGCCACAGCCGTTTGTGATAGTTGATGGTGTTGATCAACTTGTCAACCACATGCAACCTAGACTCACCTGACAAGTGTACACCATCTCTGGTCAGGTTTTGTCTATAAGGTCTGGCTGTAAATTGGATATAAGTGGCATCCAATCTCACTCGTTTTTTCAGCCTGAAATTTATGTACTTAGCAGCTCTCTTGTAGTATTCTGGTGTTACTCCCCAACGATTATCTTGACTTGGTTGGCGAGGTTCCACTAACGTGAATACTACCGAATTACTGATGAGCTTGAAAGAAGAAATTATGGCCTTAAGGTGTTTGATCACCTCAGCTGGATGACGAGTAGGATGGATGTCATTACCACCTAAGTATATAATGGTTAGATGGTGAGGTCACTCTTAACGCAGGTGTTAGTGTGGAATTGTTATAAAAGTTATGAGCTGTTGCTCCTGGTGACCTAAAGATTCTTACTTCTGTATGAGGTATAGGTCTAAGTGTTGTGGGTAATTGACTGTGTCCCACGAGTGCTACCTTATACATGAGGTGAAAGTAGCAATGAATTGGTGTGACTTAGACTAACTGATGTGTTACGCTGTTGGCTGACACAATTAATTAAATGGTTAGTCTAGATTACATCACACAAGGATTAGTTATTAATAATTAGTATTTATAATTATAATTTATGTTTATCCGGTTCGAAGGACCATAATGTGGGACATTTGGGGTTTGACTCTATTTATTTAAATATTAATGTAATGAAATTCTATTACGAAGGACCACCCGCTTTTATAGTAAAGAGGGAAACTAATAAAATATGATCATTAGAAAATTCCTAGATGAACCAGTAACTATGGATAAATACTAGAGAATATGATCACTTATATAAATTAATGGGCTGTATAATTTAACTGAATCAAAGCCTCAAACACCTACATTGGGGGGTTATTACTGGAACTTCATATATGTCCAGGAACTAGTGTGGTTCGTGCACCAGTTCATTATGCAATAATCTAATCCTATGACCAATTATAGAATCATTATATTTATCACCAATAAGAACATAAATTATGAACATGAGAAATTAATAATTATAATAAACACATGTCAATCCAAAGAAACAGTGCTCTGCATGAATAATACTACAGATAATGGAATTTAAGGAATACGGAAAGGGTCTTAGCTTGAAGACGATTTCCAAGAAGTCGGTTACGACTCATCCTCGGAATCTCCTGGACTCATCATGGAACACTGGGAGATGATTAACACTGGAAATGACAGCTCGGGGAATTCTTCACACACGCTGTAAATCAAATTATATTCAGTAGCAACAGATTAAGCTGCTAGACATCTATGTTCAAGAAAATTAAATTAAATAATGGAGGTAAATAATAACCTGTGGTTTTTTATAGTCGCTCTGTGTGACGACAAGCTACCCAGTTATAACCCCCTCCTAAATGATGCATCAAATGGGAATAAAGGTACTTAGCTAATAGGGCACTGTGTAAGTTAAGGCTTGCCGAAGTTCGCGTCCTAGGTTCAGGCGTCGTTGTAACGAACACGTGGTGTCGAGCCTAGCCTAGATGTTGACGCGCTTATCTGGCCGGTCACGTTGTTCTACATGGAACAAATTTAACAGGTTCCTGGCTGAATGTCAAATTAAATCTCTTGACAATTCAACATGATGTGTAAAGTGACACTGACACCAGCTAAGTTGTTGTCTGCAAAGGTTCTTCACACCTCACAGTGGCGACTTTCATCTGGAGCTCTTGGTGGCGTCTACCCTGGTGGCTTGGGTAATGGCGTCTCTCTCTGAGCGCGTCGCCTCGTGAACTAGCGTCTCCCCTGCCCCGCTCCGCGTCCCGCGTTTGATACACAAATTATTTACTACGAAAATTATCATTTCTCGCAGTTGTGATTGAAATGCTCGGATAAGGACAGGTTTATTATTCAGAGGAGTTAAATATTATTATTTGCCCGTTTTACGATGGTAAACAAGCAATGGAGATGAATTAAAGTCTCTCCAGGGCATTCACGCGTGACGTTAAATTTATTACCAGATAACAGTTATAACTATAAACGCTTTATTTGGCATTAGTTGGAGATCAGTTTATCTGTAAATAATTATCACACAGAACACCGTTGGTTTATAGAGAATCAAACTCAATTCTCAGACACATTGGATATAGTTGTGTTTATTATATTGTAATGGAATCTGACGCAATACTGGCGTCTGGTGACGTAAGAATTCTAGCCTTATTGTACAGATGTAATTATTAGTACATGTGAACTCTACGTTTGGTTAATTTTAATTACTACAATGATTAGTAGATTTAGTAATAATTAATAATAATACAACAGTGTTGTATTTAGTGTTGGAAATTTCCAACAATAATAATTGAATCACCAGTATGCACATCATACTTTTGAGTATAGCAATGGTTCACACATTTTATTATATAAATATATCACACTACACATTATTGAATAATATTACTGCTCCCCCCCCCCCCCAAAAAAAAAAAATAATTAAAAATCAGACATTGTAATAATTAGATAATAATATCTTTGTGTCAACTCCCACCTGACAGCTTGGGTAGAAGAGACTGACCCAGATGCCTACTCTGTCAGCGCCTGAATCTTGCCAGTTTGCTTCGCCCTATTGCGGCCAAAATATGTCCCCTTCGATTTTTATTATTTCTCCCATAATCAGGGAATAAATTTTAACAATCTTGGAAACAAAATTTGTTTTGAATTTAGTTTTTCTCACTCACAGCGGTGTTGTTGGCTATTATTAGCACCACCACCCAGGGGGTTACTGCACAAACCATGACAACTAATACATACAAAGGAGATAATGGGCTATAGACAGATAGATAGCAGACAAAAGGAAGGTATTTTTAGGATTATTTAAAATAAACTTCACAGGGGGCTGTGAAGTAGCGTTTGCATCATGGGAGCAAGAATATTGAAATTTGCCTTATATATAATACTTAAAGGCAACTGATGCATTCAGATTTATTTATCTATCTTGATAGTATAAATTATAAATCAAATACATTCTCATTTCTTTTGTGTATCTTTATAAATGAATGTTATAGTCTAGTGTGCAGTATATTTAAAATAATACTACATAACTTATTGTTCTTCAGGCTAAATTACGTTAAGAACACATTAAGATAATTTTAATATGATGCAATACGTTGGGTTTGTTTTGATATAATGATAAGGGGGGTCATCTTATGTCATTCTCGATTATTGTATTACTTGGTAAACATCCTCGTGTGTTCTATGTACAGTACTCTTCTAATATTGTATAGATAATAAAATAGATTATTTACTTTTAGTCAAAGTAATAATACTCCACTGTATATATAATTTTTTTACTAATATATCATTATGATAAAATGAAGGTAATGATTTGGTATTATTAAAGCCCATGAAGATAAAGCCAGTTATCTCTCAAGTGCTGTACTGGGATTAAAGATTATTACAGTTGCCATCACTCTTATGGGGAGTTTGCTGTCTTATTTATCTCTAAATAATAATATTTCCGTTCCTAGACTCCTTATACTAGTATTCATTAGATGTTCTATACACTTACAAGTCACTATAGAGGCACTGTACTCCAAATATTTGTAAGGTTGCATTAATAATGAATGGCAGTTATGTAAACTGGAGAGGGCTTACGATGCTATATTTGTCACACGGAGATTGGTGTGAGAGTTGGGAACTGTGTAACTTCAGTGTAGGTCCTTGCACCAGGTTTTCTGATCTAGTTTTGATTATAATGTGATTCTATCAGTATGACTTAAGACTATGAGAGAGTGAGTAATACAAAATAACACATTAAAGGTTTGTGTTTTTAGCAACAGTTCATGTATATGTTCTTTAATTTGATGACATTAATTTTTAAACTCTCAAATCTTCAAAGATCTTAACAAATATTTGTGTATTATTATTATTATTTATTCAGGTTTATTCAGAAAAACGTTTATTCAAAACGTTTATTCAGGTAAAAGTACATACATAGAAGATGAGTTACAAACATAATGTTGGATTTATTGATAGAGCTAGTACATACAATGCCTAAAGCCACTAATATGCACAGTGTTTCGGACAATTATTATTAATAATAATAATAATATTATTATTAATAAAAAGTGTCATCCTCACTTCCATGGTAATATACATTTCATTCACTTGGGCTCTAGGAGACTCGAGCCTTTGACTCCATGGTTCATTACCTGCTTGATAGTATTCAAGCAGGGAGTTGTTGTTCTCCCCAAGTCCGGCCCGAGGCCAGGCTTGACTTGTGAGAGCTTGGTCCACCAGGCTGTTGCTTGGAGCGGCCCGCAGGCCCACATACCCACCACAGGCCGGTTGGTCCGGCACTCCTTGGGAAAAATGATCTAGTTTTCTCTTGACGATGTCCACGGTTGTTCCGGCAATATTTCTTGTGCTCGCTGCGAGAATGTTGAACAACCGTGGACTTCTAATGTTTATACAGTGTTCTCCGATTGTGCCTATGGCACCCCTGCTATTCACTGGCTCTATTCTGCATTTTCTTGCATATTGTTCACTCCAGTATGTTGTTATTTTACTGTGTAGATTTGGGACCTGTCCCTCCAGTATCTTCCACGTGTATATTGGATATCTCTCCATTAGTCTCATGGAGCCCAGGGGAATGAAATTATTATTATTATTACTGAAGGTAAAGAAAAGACTCAATACATGTGTAAGTACTGTATATTAGTAAACTATATTTTCAGATAACTGGCATCCTTTGTCAAGCTGCTGCAAACAAACAGAACATTGTTTAAAATTCCTTAATAAAGGATGCAGGTTTATTTGAAAATTTGCTTTAATAATAAATTTATGCAAGTTTTGGGTGATTTCTTCACCTTCATTTAAACATTGTGCTACTTTTTTATTAGAAAGTTATAATAAAATCATTGCCATAATCTTTTATTATTATTTTTATTATTATTTGTTATTATTGTTGTTGTTATTATTTGTTGTTATTATTGCTGCTGCTGCTCGGAGAAATCACATTAATTAATAATTAATTAACATGATTTACCACACCAGAGTGTAGGGGGTAATTTGTGGAACACTGATTTCATATTGATAAGATGCCTCAGGACCCCTAGAGGATTAAGTTGAATCTCGGGTTACATTACTTTTCTGTGGGGAGCCCATTTGGAAGCAAGGGAGGGGGGGGTAGGATGAACAGGGGAAGGACCAGAGAACGCAGACTGAACCAAAGGCGAAGCGACTAACGCTCCCAGGTCCGGGTCCCTATAACCAAAGTGGGGCAGTCGCAGGGCATCTGGGTGGGAAACCAACCTAGTGCGTTGCAGCAACCTAAACCTAGCATGCAATGCGGATGCTGCCTTTATCCTAACAATAATGTCATCAGAACAGTACTAGAGAACAAGCAGAGAACACAACTCGCAAGACTCGCAATTCGCAAGACTCGCAACTTGCAAGACAAGACAAGAGCACACAGCAACCTTTGAACCCACACAAGGCGAGCTGGAACTCGGAAGACGCATCCATTGGTCCACCGAGCCCCTACAGGGTTTTCTTATCTGCCATCGACTGGAGTTAGGCACCCAGAAAGGTAGGCTTAAAAAAACAGACCCCACATGGTAAGAAAACTGCAACCGAGAACTGAAGAGAAGCAAAACTCCCAAGGAAACAAGCAAATGTCACACCTCACTGCCACGGTGCTTGTCCACACAGCCCTCCCCTCCTCGGGAGGGGGAGGGGGGAGCATTGGACCCCTCACACCAGCTACCTAGCAACTCCAGTTTGTTGGTTAATGCGATCCAGGGTGGTTCTTAACTCTGGCGTCAGTTTTCTGGCAGTGTTTTGCCTTAGTGGTGTTCTCTGCTGTTCGTGGTGTTCTCTGCTGTTCGTGGTGTGGTGGCCAGGTGTACTTTAGTGTACCGGGGCTGTATGAGCATACGGCAGCCTTCCCTAAGTTCCCTGTGAGTACTACCCTTGGGTGTTATCTTCCCTGATGCTTTCCGGACGCCATTTCCGTTGGCGTTTTGCTGCTCAGCATTTACCCCGCCCTTGCGGCCAGCTGGGGTTTTGTGGCCCTTGTTTGGCCTTGGGTAGGTAGTGATATTTGATTATTCAGTAGGGAGTTGCTGGTTGGGGCATCAAGGTGTTGCGCAGCCAGCTTACCTATGCAGCGACCAGTTTCTGTTTCCTCTGGGAATGTTATACTTTTGTGGGGGTTTTCTTTTACTTTCTGGGGGAAGCTTCCTTCTGCTTCCCGGAGCTATCCAGGCTGATATGGATATATTAGACTTTGGCATCATTGTGAATGGAGTTCTAGGCCTACCAGGTAGCACGAGCCAGAACCTGGCTCCCTCGGAGAGGCATGAGGAGCAATAGCCTATAGAAACCCCCCACGTAGTTGGAAGCATTCTGTGTCTGCCATCGACCGGGTCAAGCAGCCAGAAAGATAAACAATTATTAAAAGGACAAGACAAGTGTCTTGTCTTGTCTTATGACAAGTGTCTTAAATGCCGCAAAATACACCCATATTCTGGTTAAGAAATTGTTACTGAAAGCAGAACTAGTGGATAGAGCTCCCAAATGAGCATGACATCACCCCATCACCGTGCTGCTTGTCTGCGCAGCAGTCCCCCCCCCCCTCTCCCCGTTGGATGGCGATCCTGTCCTTCTGGAGGTTTTCCCCTTCCCTCTCCCGGGAAAGAGGGAGCCCCAGACCCCTTATGCAGGCTATCCACACCCCAGTTCTATGGCTGATGTGATTGGCAAGGGTCGTGTGACTCTGGCTCCTGTTTTCCTGTCCTCCAACCCTGTGCCTTGTGGTGAGTGGTGCTGGTTTCCCTGGTGGTGTGCGAGCCAGGAGTAATTTCACAAGTACTCGGGCTGCATGTGCCTAGGGTTCCCTTCCCTAGGTGCCCTTGGTGCTTGGGGCCACCTTCCACAAGTCGCCTTGGGATCTACCTCTGCTTAATATTTTGCTGCTCAGTGATAGACTGCCCTTAGTGTGCTGGGGTGTTTCATGCACCCTTTTTTGCCTTTGGGTAGGGGTAGTTTGCACTTGTAGTGGCACAGGGTACTGCACAGCTAGTTTTCACCTCTCATAGCTGCCGGCTTTGTTCCGTCTGGGTACGTTGTCCTCTTGCTAGTTTTTTGTTTGTTTTGTTTTCCTGCCTGGTGGGGGGTTCTGCCCTTGGTTTTGGTAATTCCCCCCCCCCCCCCCCCCCTATTGTTCTTGGTGGTCCCCCTGCTAGGCCCCCCCATGAGTGGACACGTCCCGGTGGTTCAGCTTTTAGCAGTCGTCTTAGTAGACTTTGGTGCTGGTTAGCAGTAACCTGCCTGGGCTTTCCTTAGCGTGTTTCCTGTCTAAGGGTCCTGGGAAACCCCGCGGGGGCACTTGAGTCCGATAAATGCGTCCTCTGGGTCCCTTCTCGCCTTGTGCGAGTTTGAAGGTTGCTCTGTCCCCTTGTCTCAGGGTGACATTCACCCCTTCTGCCTGCCATGCTGCCTGTTGGGTCGGTGACACCTTCGACCCAAAGTCCTGCGAGTTTTTGTTGCTTGTTTGTGACTCGGTACACCCAGCCCACTGATGATTGTTCAGGTGCAGGCAGCTCAGGCGTTGCATGCTAGGTTTAGATTGCTGCAGCACGCTAGGTTGGTTAATTCAGAAAAGACCTGTATAAGTACAGTATTGGGTTGTAAATAGGAGTGTTGATTTATTAAACAAATTACTAGAATACACACACGACTTAATCACTGGAGTGTTTGAAGAAAAAGTTACCCCCCCCCCCCCCCCCCCCCCCCGAGAGAGAATATATATATATATATATATATATATATATATATATATATATATATATATATATATATATATATAAAATATAAAATATAAAATATAAAATATAAAATATACATATATACACACATATATATACACATACATACATGCACTGTATAAGAACAAACAAATTGTAATGCTCAGAACTCCAGTAAACTATTAGCCTCTGTGGAAGGGAAATTGAGGTCGGTTTCAAAAGAGCTTAGGGAAAGGTTAAGGGGGCGTCTGGTTGGCATCTGGGTCCAAAAATGCAAAAATGAAAACTCATTCGATTTCAATCAAACTTTTTTGTCAAGTTCTATATGAAAAGTGTTTCATCTGGTCCAAGTTTCAGCATTGTAGCATAAACAGGAAGGGAGAAAAAAAATATTGAAGTAGTTGTGAAAATTATGCAAAAATGGTCAAAATCGATTATCAATCAAAAGTGTCAACTGAAATCATAACTACAACTCTTTGCTATCACAATAGCATATATTAAACAAATATTATTATTAGTTTAATTGGAAAAAAATTTTAAGGAAAAAAAAAAAAAAAAGGATTTTTTTTTCTTTTTTTTTTTTAAATATTTTTTTTTTTTCATTTTTTTTGGGGCGATTTGCATCAAACTTACACACCTGACTGTACGTAAGCCTATCTGTAAGGATGCCTATTTTGGAGAAAATTGGTTGATGTCAACCCCAGCCACAGATTTTAGAACCTTAGACTTTATTCATTTCTGTTTTTTTTTCAATTGACACAAACGTTTACAAAACTCATTCTTTTTTTATTCAATTTACATGAAACTTACACAGTATATGTGGAGGGCATGTCTTTACATTGGGGGGCTTTCATTTTTCTCTAAGTTCATTTATTGATTTTATAATAGCAATAAACATGCCATATTTGCAAAAAAATTTTGGGGAACTTTGAACATTTGTATTAGGAAAACTAAAGATGTTTTGGAAATTCTAAATCCCCAAATCCTTTATTATATGCTAATGTGTCAGAAAAGTGTCACAGAATAATTTTATCTGAAACGTGTGTTCTGAAGTGTGGACTTGAAAATGTGTAAAAAACGTTCAAAAAACAAAAAACAAAAAAAAACTCCCTTTCTATTTACGCTGCAGTACTGAAACTTGGGACAATTTAATCACTTTTCATATACAACTAGAAAAATAATATTGGTTGACATTGAACAACTTTCATTATAATAACCAGACGCCCCCTTAAATGGAGCCTAGAGATAGCAAAATATGAATGAAGATTGCTATGAAAGCACCAACCCAGAGAACAAGTTTTGCATGGAAGAGTAGCATAAAACATTTGTATGTACTGTACTTTTGTGTATTTGTACTGTATTTTGTTTACTTTTAAGTTCTCATGGATTATTATTTTCATCCTACAGGCAGTTGGCAGCAGGGTAAGCAACTACAAAAGCCTTACAAACATTATCACAGTCCCTTCACTTTATCAAGGATGACCAGTGGTAACATTTTCCATCCTTCAGACACTACTTTGGGGGTTGCTTCTTTGCCATTATGGTCTCTTCCTGATACTTCATACAAGAATTGTCGTGTTCGGCTGTACTCTACCAAGCCTCCCTCTGTGCCTTCTTCAGCTGGTAAGTTAAAGTTTTAATTGATGTAGGATAATGAATTGTATATAATTTTGTTACTCTGTTCCTACCTGCAATAAAAGGTAGTTCTTATGCCCTTTTCACCACTTGATAAAATATTGTGCCAGCAGAGTTTGCTCCAGGTAGAGAAATCATGTAGTAGACTGATCATCTGATAAGAAATCTTCAGAAATAACTGTAAGTTTGTAAATAAATAACCCAGCCTCTACTTATGAAATAAGTGACAAAGGTTTACTAGATCCTTACCAAGCTTATAGTAGTGATTGAATATAACAATTCTCCAGAAATGGTTCAGAATTTCTCCACTTGCCATGTAGAGCTGCTACTCCAGAGCTCAGTCAGTCAGTCAATCATAATCAAACAGCTGGAAGATTACTGAACCAGCACTTCCTCATGACCATGGATGTGGCTCGCTTATAAGAGTAGTGATAGTCTGATAGTAGTTCATGGCAAGTGTATCATGTGCCAACTCAGGAGTAATGGATACATGCTAATCTTAATGAGTAGTGCCTCAGACCAGCATGAAGGCTCTTGATTAAAGAGAGGCCAGTTCAAATCACTGAAACAAGAGCCTCCTAATGGTATACTAAGTTTAAGGCTTTTGATCAATACCATATCTTGCAGCCAGTAGTATCTGTCAATTTAGATAACACTGTTGTGTAAAGTATATGATGTTACAGTTACAGCTTGCAGAGGAGAACCAGCAAACCTAATCATGATGAAATTTCAGCCCGTCCTCCAAAAATGGGGTGGTAAATGTAAGGAGACAAATATGTGCAATTATGTACTATTCATAGCAGTTAGGAATTGTACTTATTTTCACTTAGTATTAAATCGTACTGTCAAATATATTGTGAATATTTGAGTTTACCCCAAAAACTGAATAGAAAACCACAACCTCACCTAACCGTCTTAGTTTTTGAAGATAATAATTTTATTGCTTCTTAATTACAATTAGTACTTAACCTATAGCTATATTGATATTACAGTTTTATAAAACTAATAAAACAAAACTAAAATATATCAATAAATTGTAAAATAACTCAGGATATTTTAAAATTTTGTATAAAATCTATATTGTTTAATAAACCAGAAAAAAAAATTCTTGATATTTAAAACTTGTGTATTGCAAATTGAAATTGAAAATTTCATCCTAAAATTCTGTGTGTCTTAACAGAAAACGAGGAGAATTAAATCGGGGGAGGGAGTTGGGTAAATGTAACAGCCCCATAAGTGCAATTATGCACTGGTTATGACAGTTAGAAAGTGTACTTATTACACTTAGTATTAAATCGTACTGTCAATTCGGAGGATGGGTTGTGAAATTTATTTGTTCAGGTGAAAGTAAAACAAAGTGCTTAGAATCATGGTTTATTTTTATAAATGCATTACAGGGAACAAGATTGGCTGTGAACTTGGGTAAGTAATGTGGAAGAACTATTCAGAAGATAGAGATGTGTGTGAATATACAAATCATGGAACTGGTTGAAAGATTCCTACCCCTCCAATATTCACCTTTAATTCATTTCATTTCCTGGCAAAATTAAAGAGCGATTAATAATTAAGATATTTAATGAGAATCTATGATATTTACCTGGAGTTCCAAGAGTTCTTCTACTTCCTAAGACTGGCCTGGGGCCAGACTTGGCTTGTGATTACTTGATCTAAAAGACTGTTCTTTGGAGTGGCCTGCAGGCCCACATATCTATTACTGCTGGTTGGTTTGGAACTTCCTCTAGGATCTTGTCTGTTTCAGGAACAAACCTGCTTTTGTTCTGATATTTAAAGAACCAGATGTTTGGACACTTTGAAACAAATTTGTTAGTTGATGATTTATATGTAATGTACTTATCAAAATCATTATAAAAGCAATGTACATTATTAATTAAATGAACTTGCTATGTAGTTCATACATACACACAGTCGGTGGCACCCCTTCCTGTCCAGCTCGTTGTTGCCGTGGAGGGGCTTAGTGGGCGGCTGCCGGAGTGTGATGCTCGTTAGGGCAGTCCCCTGTCCTTTTGTAGCCTTGTGCTCCTGCTGCTGTCGTCACAAATTTTGCTGGACGCCTTTTCCTTTTGTTTCGTTTTTCTTCCCCCCCTCTTCTCCTTTCTCGTTGTCATTTCCGGCTGACCTTGTGCCTGTTTTGATCATTCTTTTGGCCTTTTGTTTTGACGCCCGGGTATTTGAGGAGGCATACTTTTGCACCCGTAGAAGTGTAGTACCCAACGTCTTGAGTGAGGGGAACCTTTTATTGTCAATCCCCCTTTCGTCACTGAACCCGATCTCGACGGACTGACGGTTCTTTAGGTGGCGTTTCGGAGCGTATACTCACGACGCATCCCTAGGGGGCCCCGGCATGATCGGCGATAGCTTCTTGTTGGGTGTCCTGCCTCTAATTGTGGCTCCATGGTGGGTATGGGGGCACATTCGTGATTGAAAAAGTCTCTTTTCGTCTTTGTCATTGAAGGTTTCTCTTGTACCCTCTCATTCTCGTAGGGTGAGAGACCAAGCCCCCCCGAGTCGGACTGTATTGGAAGACCGGGCTCTATAGCCCCCACTGCGTTGGGCCCCGACCTAGCTTCTCCTTTGACCCTCCTGACTTCTCCCCTTGGCTCCCCTCCCTTCTCTGTGGTTGGGTCGAGCCACAAGCCCCCAGTGGTGACCACTTTGTCCCCTGGTGCGGCTCAGTCTCTCGTTGTGACTACTGCACCTTTTAACCCCTCTTTCTCTGGGGGTTCTCAACGCCGTCCGCACCACAGCCGCACTCGCTCAATTCCTTCCTGTACAGATGTGTATCAGGCCTTGTTTGATATCGCTTCGTGGGCCAAATACTTTGATCTCCTCCCTCTTGATTCTATGCCTCCTGACAATTTCTCCTTTCATAAGCATCTTGTTGATTCCGTAGATGCCTCTGTTACCTTCAACCCCACTCGTCTCTGTACACGTGTCGTTGCTGCTCCTAATCAAGACGCAGCTTCCCGCTTGGCTGCCTTATCCTGCCTTGGCGAGACCCCTGTTCGGGTCTCAAAGAACACTAGGTTGAATGCCAGTGTTGGCACTATTCTCCTCCTGCCCCATGTTGCAACCGGTGTTCGGAATCTGCAGGACTGCCACGATAATATTCGGCATATCCTCGATGCCCAAGGCCATTCTGTCCTCCAGGTAGACACGTTTACTCGTCCCCCTCGTGGTCGTCGCCATCAGCCCCTTTGGGTTGTGAAGATTACCTTTGATGGTAGGACCCTTCTGCCCTCTGTCATTCTTGCTGGTGCCAGGTGCTCTGTCCAGGAGTACATTCCCTCTCCTCAGCTCTGTAATAAGTGCTGGAGGTTTGGGCATGGTGCCCTCCACTGCTCTGGAACTCTCTCATGTCCTTTGTGTGGGGGTGAAGGTCACTCTAAGTCGGAGTGCACTTCTCCCCAGGCTCGCTGCCTCAATTGCGGTGAGGCCCACCCTACCTTCTCCCGTGCGTGTATAAATTACAAGCTTGAAGCAGCCGTCCTCAACTTGAAGCACCGGGAGCGTTTATCTTTTCCTGAGGTGAGGTGCCAGGTTCGCCGGCTCCCACCTTATGCTAACGTCTCTTATGCTCGCGTGTTGCGCTCTTCCTCTCCTCGTCCTTCCCACCTTCCTCAGACTCGAAACCATTTCTGGCCCTTGGACCCTGATACGCCCACCGCTCCCTCCTCTGTTCCTTTGAGTTCTGTCCCGAAGGGTCCCCCTTCCTGGTCCTGTGTCTGGGGTTCCCCTTCTTTTTGCCCGGTCTGTCATGTCTCCTGTGTCTTCTTCCTCATTTCTCTCCGATCCTCCTTCCCATCCTCCTCCTCCATCTATTGGCCCTCCACGCCGCCTATCAGTACGGGCTGATGTCCATCACTCTCCCAACGGCCATCGTGTATGCTCTCATTCAGCTTCTGTTGAGACGCTGGAATCCGTTGCCCAGTACGTAGTTGCTGGGACACCTGTCTCTCTGCGTCAGAAGCGTAAGCCTGGCTCCTCTCCTTCCTCCTCCCCGGTGGGTAAAAAGGCTTTGCTTTCTTCCTCGCCCCCTACTTCTGATTCTCTCGCTCCGTCCCTTCCTGTTTTGGTGGTTACGCTCCCTGTTCCTGCTATGGAGGTCTCTTTGGCCCCCGCTTCCCTCTCGGTTGGTGCCCTTGCTGAGGTGCGTCCCCTGGTTTCTACCCCTCCTGCTGTTGTCCTTGACCTTTAGTTATCACTCCCCTCTTCCTCCTCCGAACCCTACTCGTCCACCCCTGGTCAGTCCTCTAGCTACATTCCCTCCTTCTTTACTCAGTTTACCCATGCCCCCTAACCCTCACTTTGCTGACCCTGACCTTGATCCTGCGCTTCTTTAACGTGCTGTGTTCCCTTTTCGCCTTTGTTTCTTTGTTATTCTCTGTTGCTGTCCTTCCTCTTCTCGTCGATGTCTATTCTTCAAAGGAACTATCAAGGTTATTTCGCTAATTTCCTTGAACTCCAGCTTCTGATTTCGTGGTTTTCGCCCCTTTGTGTCTGTCTCCTGGAGCCAATGCTTGGTGCTCTTCCTGGTCGCTTTCGTGGCTATTCCTTTCTCTTTCCCTAACTCTAACTCTTCTGCTCTCTTGATTCGCTCTGATGTTCCCTTTGTCCCCCTTACTTTTAACTTCGCCTCTCCATTGTTCTGCTGCTCGTATCTTTGTGAGGAAATGGTACACCGTTTGTTCCATTTATCCACCCCCCCCTCCGAGTGCCTCACTTTCTCTTCCCGATCTGAAACACCTACTGGACTCCTTGTCGGAGCTTGTGCTCCTGCTGGGTGATTTCAGTTGTCGTCATTCCCTTTGGGGTGATGTTCTGACGAACACCCGGGGTCAACGCCTTGAACCGTTCATCCTCTCTTCTTCCCTGTCTCTTTTGAATTCTGGTGAGCCCACGCATTTAGACTCTCGGACTCGCACCCTTTCCTGTCTTGATCTTTCTCTTTGCTCGTCTTCTCTTTACTTAGATTTCATGTGGCAGGTTCTTGATGACCTCCATGGCAGTGACCATTTCCCCATCCTTGTTACCTTTTTCTCTTTTCATCCTCCACTCTCCTTCCCTAGGTGGCAGTTTGCTAAGGCAAACTGGAACCTATTTACCCTCAGTGCTGCTCTCTCTGACCTCTCCCTTCTGCCTCTCTCTCACTCTCTCCTCCTTTTTCATGACACCATCTTCAACGCTGCCCTCCTCTATATTCCTCGCTCTTCCTCTCGGGGCCTACGGAAGTGCGTTCCCTGGTAGAATACAGACTGTGCTCGGGCTGTCCACTGTAAGCGTGCAGCCTGGAAGAGACACTGCCGCCGGCAGACGGCCAATTCTTTTCTTTGATTTCGGAAGGCGAGTGCGGTAGCCCGTAAGGCCATCCGTACAGCTAAACGTGAATTTTGGGCATCTTATGTCTTCACCATTACGTCCGACACTCCTCTGCCGCAGATCAGGAAGCGTATCCGCAAGATAGTGGGTAAGTTCGTTCCCGATGTCTCCCCGGTCCTTCACCTCCGTGGTACTCTTGTAGCAGACCCGTTGCAGGTCGCTACCGAACTGGGTTCCCACTTTTCTTCTGTTAGCTCTGGTTTTCATCTTCCCCAATCTTTTCTTCTTCGTAAACATGTCCTTGAATCATGTCCTTTGGATTTCTATACTCATCTTCGCCTTCCCTATAACGATCCCTTCTCTCTCTCTCAACTTCGGTCTGCCCTGGCCCCTCTGCGGTTCTACAGCAGTGGGCTCCGATGGCATTCATTATGAGATGCTTTGCCATCTCCCTCTAGGCACGTCTCAGTATTTACTGAGTGTATAATCGGATCTGGGAGTCGTCGTCAGTCCCTGAGAACTGGCTCAATGCTGTTGTCCTCCCTGTTCGCAAACCAGGGTTTCTGGGAATATCCCCTAAGGACTTTCGCCCTATTGCCCTCACCAGTTGTGTCTGCAAACTCTTTGAACGTATGGTTAACATTCGTCTGATGTGGTTCTTGGAATACCATCACCTCCTCTCCCCTTCTCAATTTGGTTTCCGTAAGTGCCGCAGCACAACAGATAACCTGGTGAACTTGGAGGTCTATACTCGTACTGCTTTTGCTGCGAAGACCTCCGTTATTGCCGTCCTTTTTGACCTGGAAAAGGCTTACGACACTACTTGGCGATATCATATTCTATCCCAGCTTCATTCTTTTGGCCTTCGTGGTCATCTCCCTCTCTTTCTCAGCAGCTTCCTTTCTCTCCGTTCCTTTCGGGTGAGGCTTGGTACCATTCTCTCTGCATCTTTTCAGCAATACGAAGGTGTGCCCCAAGGTAGTGTTCTGAGCACTACTCTTTTTCTGGTTGCCCTCAATGGTCTTCTTTCCTCTCTTCTTTCAGGTGTCTTCTCCGCTCTTTATGTTGACAATCTTGCCCTTTGCTGTCAGGGTGATGATTCGCCTCTCCTTCAACGCCGGGTTCAACTTGCGATTGATGCCGTGTCGTCTTGGGCCACCGATCATGGCTTCAGGTTCTCTACATCTAAGACTTGTGCTATGACTTTTACTCGGAAGCGTGTCGTTCTTTGTCCTTCTTTGTCGCTTTATGATCACCCCCGTTATGTACAAGGATTCCGCTAAGCCTTTGAGGTTGATTTTTGACACTCGTTTGTCTTGGTCTCCCCATATCTCGTACCTCCGTGTTGAATGCTCTAAGGCTGTTGCCCTCCTTTGGGTATTGTCCCATACTTCTTGGGGAGCGGATAGGCGCACTCTACTCACTTTACATTCCTCTCTCGTCCTGTCTAAGCTCGATTATGGTTGCCCTGCTTACTCGTCTGCTTCTCCTTCTACTCTTCGCCGTCTTGATGCTTTGCACCATACTGGGTTGCGCCTCAGTTCTGGTGCCTTTCATTCGACTCCTGTCCTCAGCTTGTATGTTGACACTGGCTTCCGATCTCTCCAGGACCACCGTGATCGCTACTGTCTTCTCTATCTTGCGCGGTCCTTGCATCATCCTTCCTCTCGCCTCTGTCGTGGTTTAACTTTTACCCCTCCTGCGGTTCCTGTTCCTCTTCACCACCTCCCTCTTTCTGTCCGGTTATCTCGCTTACAGGATTCTCTTTCAGTTCGCATTTCTAATATTTCTACTCGTGTTGTTCATTCTTTGCCCCCGTGGAGAGTTCCCCTGCCGCAGTTTTGTACATCCTTAACCCGCATCACTAAAGCTTTTACCCCTCCTACGGTTCTCAAACGCCTTTTCCATTAGCACTTTTCTTCTCACTCCCGCTCCGTTTCCGTCTTCACCGATGGGTCTAAGTCTGCAGACGGTGTTGGCTACTCTGTTGTTTTTCCTGATTGCACTTCTATGTGTCACTTACCTCCGGAAACTAGCATCTTCACAGCGGAACTTTATGCTATTCTCTATGCTCTTCGTCTCCTGCTTTCTCGTTGTCAATCTTCCTTTGAAGTTGTTGTTGGCTCTCGTAGTGCCGTCATGGTTCTCAGGTCCTTTAATCCGGTTCATCCAGTGGTTGTCGAGATCCAGCATTGGCCGTTTTTTGTTGACAATAAATTTAAGTCGGTTGAGTTTTGTTGGGTTCCCAGCCATATTGGTGTCTCTTTAAATGAGCGTGCGAACGCTGCCACCAGGGAAACTGTCCGCACTTGTCCCATCTCTTGTAAAGGTATTCTTTATTCCTACTTTTACCCGGTTATTCATTCCTTCATCCTTACCCGTTGGCAGGCTTATTGGTCGTCTGTTACTGGTAACAAACTGCGTACTCTTAAGAGTTGTGTGTCCTCGTGGCCGTCCTCCTACCTCTGTAACCGGCGATGGGAAACGGCTCTGGCGAGTTTGCGTTTTGGCCATACTCGCTTAACTCGTGGTCACTTGATGGAGTGCCACCCTGCTCCTTATTGTCCTAATTTTATTGTCCCTCTTACAGTCGTGCATATTCTTGTTGAATGTCCTGACTTCTGGGACGAGCGTGTGTCTTGTTTTCCGACCGTCCCTTGCGGTCGCTTGCCCCTCGATTGTATTCTTGGTGACTTGAATACTTTTGATATCGTTCACCTTATGCATTTCTGTTCTCGTATTGGCATCCTTGGTGATATTTAGCGCCCTCTGATTATCCCGCACATTTGATGGTGCTACATAGCCTTCCCGGTTTGGTGCCTTCTTTTGATAATTTCTTACTGTCGGTGGCAGTCGACTCTGGCTTCAGACTCTGGGCAGTGCAGTGCTGTGCTCTTGCGGTGTTGTTCTGCTGTGTGAGCCTGGAGTGATTCACGAAGTACTGGGGCTGCATTTGCCTAGGACTCCCTTCCCTAGGTGTGGACATTCACATGCATCTTCAGATAGCAAATGCATTAAATCTAAATTCGAGTTATTAGTACTGATTATTGTGCTGAAAGTAAAAATATTAATAAACCCCAACACCAAGAAAAAAATGAACTTATGGAGAGCAAGTGTTACATTAAATTGTATACTCGGTGGCTTCATTATGTGTATATCACTGTCAACACTTGGGCACCAAAGACCAGCTGATATGCATGTATTAGACCATGGCAACATTTCTTTGAATGGAGCTCTAAGGCCTACTGGGGACCACGAGCCAGAACCTGGCCCCCCTGAGAGAGGCATGAAGAGCAATGGCTTATAGAACCCCCCCCCCCCCCCTTTGGAGTCATTCTGTGTCTGCCATCGACCGAATTAAGCACCCAGAAAGGTAGGCGTCCCAAAACAGACCCCAACTGGTGAAACAATACTACTGTACCTAAAACCGAACTACTATGCAGAACTCCCCAATCTGAGAAAAAGCAAACAAGCATGACGTCACTCCCTCCGCCGCGCTGCCTATTTGCGCAGCTCCCTCCTTCCCGGGAGAGGGAAGGGGGGGCTCCAGACCCCTGCGCCGCTTATCCAACCTCAGTTTTGAAGCTGTTGTGCTTGGTGGCAGTCGGTCGACTCTGACTCCAAACTCAGTGCAGTGCAGTGCTGTGTTCTTGCTGTGTTGGCGTGTATGAGCCAGGAGTAATTCATGAAGTATTGGGTCTGCATGTGCCTAGGGCTTCCTTCCCTAGGTGCCCTGCAAGTACTGCTGTTGCGGTTTAGAGTTATCTTCCACGAGTCATTCGGGAACTACCTCCATTGGGATCTCTTGCTGCTTGGTGATTGCCTGCCCTTGATCAGCTGGGGTTTTTATATCTGCTGTTTGACCTTGGGTAGGAGTATCGTCACTGGTAGGGGTGCAAGGTACTGTGCAGCTTGTCTCCATTATACACAGTGGCCGATTTTGTTCCTCCTGGAGACGTTGTGCTTTTGTGGGGGTTTTCTTTTCTTTGTTTCTTGCCTGGTGGGGGTCTGCCCCTTGGTCATTGTCCACCCTCTGTTATTCTGGTGGTCCCTTGCTAGGTCCCCATGATTGTACACATCGCAGGGCTTCACCTTTAGTTGTTCTCTCATTCGTTTGGGCCGACCAGTTAGCAGTACCTTGCCTGGGCTTCCCTTAGCAGTCAGCCTAAGGGCCCTGGTAAACCTCATTGGGGCTCATTTGTCTGATGGATGTGTCCTCTGGGACCCATTTCGCCTTGTGTGAATTCAAGGGTTGCTCTCTTCCCTTGTCTCAGGGTGACATTCACAGTGTTTGCCTCCGTCATCCTGTCTGTTGGGCCGATGACACCTTTGACCCGGAGTCCTGCGAGGTGGTGTTCCTTGCTAGTACAGTACTCCAATTCACCCAGCCCACTGATACTGATAATCGGGTGCAGTCAGCATTGGCGTTGCATGCAAGGTTTAGGTTGCTGCAACATGCTAGGTTGGTTGCCTTTCTGGATGCCCTGAGGCTGCCCTGCTTTAGTTATAGGAACTAGGACTTGGGGGCGTTAGTTGCTTCGACTTTGGTTTCGTCCACACTCTCATCCTTTCCCTTCTGTTGTTTGTCCTGCTCCCCTTCCCCCCTGCTGCCGGCTCCCAAACATCTGAGGGTTTTGGAGTCGGGTCAGGGTTCAGATGGTGGTGAGACTCGAGCAGGTTTTGGGGGGCTGCCCCATCTAGTTCGGCGACAGAGGAATTCAAGCCTGTTCCTCCAGCCAGGCCTTCGGGGTCTGACCAGCGGACACTACCCCCTCCTTTTCCCAGCTTTTCCATTTGACTGTTTTTTTTTAGGGGCAGAGGGTTTGGAGGATGGCTCAGCCCCGGGTCTTCACATCGAGGATTCCAGGGCTGGGGAGGAGCTGACTTGGGGGGTTTGGGCCCCATTTGACCCCGCTTACCTGTTGGTACTTTCGGTGCAAGGACTGTTGTTGCAGGAGGAGAGGTTTTCTTATCCCCCCCTCCCTGTACAAATTTTATGAGTTTTGCTCCTTCCCGGGTTTGTTCCGGGGTTCCCTTGGATTCTTCGGTTCCTTCCTTCCAGAGATTTTCAGCTTTCTGCATCCCGCCTAAGGGTGTTCGGGAGGTCATTGCGGCCTACCATGTGCATGACCCGGATTTTGCCTCGATAATGGAACCTTTCTCGTTTGAGTTCAGTTCTACTTTTCTTTATTGGGTGCATTACGATGTGCCGGAGTCATACTGGTTAGCAGACTGTCCTTTCTTTTCTTTGGGGGTGTGGCACTCGTTCTGTCGGACGCGCATGCTTGAATGGTGAGAAATTTCTATGGTAGTTCAGGTTTACCTGGGGGGGGCAAGTTGGAGTACCTCAATGCATGGTTATTTGCCCCCGTTCTTCCTAAGGATATTGGCCAAGTGCAGCTTCACCTGCAGGTTCCCTTCCTTTCGGCATCCCTGGTAGCTGAAGATTTGTGTGCTCGGGGGCATTTAGCTTCAGTTTTGTGTTTCTTTTCCCCTGCTCATGCTGTTTTGGGACTGGCTTGAGGAGGATGTGGAGGTACTGGGTACCGGCCCTATGCCTGGTGCGCTTGCCTCAGCGGCTCGGGGTGTTGGCTGCCTTGTTGAAGTTGTTTGCCCTGATTTTGAAGGAGGCGATGTCTGTTCTTTTCTTCTCGCCTCACATGCCGGCAGGTTATGCTCGCTCATTATCTGGAATCCGCTTTGGCTGTGGCTCTTAGATTTTCATCACCTTTTTGTTCATTGCTGTTCACAGATTCTGCGGTTGTGCAGTACTGTATCTGCAGGTGGCTTCTAGCTGTCACCCTATGTCAGACTTGTTGGTTCACTGGGGTGTCTGTGTGGGTTGTTCCTGGAGGGGTTGTGCCAGGGTTCAAATTTCAGTCGGTCGTGGTGGGCCCGTGGTGTCAGTTTCGGAGCCGGCGCTTCCTTCAGAACCGACAACGTCTGGTCGGCACGGTGATCATACTGCGCGTCAGTTGGGTTCTTGTAAAGGAAGTCGGCCCTTTGCAGTTTATCCCATTGACAGGGCAATGGGGGAGGCTCGCTCTGTTTGCTCATGCCTGGTCCCACGATTTGTGGGCATTTCAGGTCGTTTCCTCTTGCCTGTGGTAGCATTAGGTGGCTCCTCCTCCTTCGGGGTGTTCAGGGTTCATGAGGCAGGCCTCTTCTCCTGCGCTCTGTCAGGTCATTTTGGAGTAGGTGTGATTGATCCTGCTTGTTTCCAGTCCCAAAATGGGATTGTGCGAATCTAAGGTTCATTCTGGACTTGTTCCATCTGAATCCCTGGGTCTTTTGCCACTCCTTCCACATGACCACATTGTCCCAGGTCCAGCTTCTTTTGGAGCTGGATGCTTGGATGGTGTCTTTGGACCTCTGGGAAGCGTATTGGCACATCCTGATTCATTCAGGGTTCAGGGTCTGGCTTGGTTTTGTTGGGGGTGACAAACTTAATGCTTTCATTGCATTCCATTCGGCTTGAATCTGGCATCTCACATTTTCACACGCCTTACCCAAGTCATAGTGACCCACTTGCCTCTACTAGGGGGTTCGAGTTCTGGCCTACCTCGACGACTGGCTTGTGTGGGCTCCCAGCCACTCCGCGTGTCTGCTTGTCAGGAGTTTGGTTCTTTCCCAGCTCGCCGGGTTCGGGTTCTTGGTGAACTGAAGGAAGTCCCATCTGGTTTCCCCTCAGGTTTGGACTTGGCTGGGTCTTGTGTGGGACTCTCGGCCTGCTGCCTTGTCTCTTCCTCTGGCATCGTTACTTCGGTTGCGGTCCCACCTTCTGATGTTTCTGCAGTGGTTCTGGATCACTCATTGGTTGCTCGAGCAACTGTGCAGGAGTCTGAACTTCATCGTGCTGATTTACCCGCCGGGTCAGGTTTGGCTTTGGCGGCTGCTCTGGTTCCTTTGGGGGACATTCTTTCCGCCACTCTTGCGATAATTGGGTTCAACCTCTGGGGGGCCTTGCGTCAGCTATTGGGTCGCTGGCTTTGTCTTCAGATTTTTCGGGGCTCAGTGACGTAGCGCCTACTCGAGCTCTCGCTCAATATGTTCATGGATGAGTCATCTCTCGCCTGGTGCTTTGTGACCAGTGCTCACCAGGGTCGTGGAGTCCGTCCTTCCGTCAGGCTCACAGCACAGTGCAGGAGTTTGCGGCGGTGTGGCTGTTGCTTCGGAGGGTTCATCTCTCTCGTGGCTCGACGATCCGGCTCCATTCGCACTACGCTCTGGTTCATAGCCTGAACCGAGGGGGTTCGATGACTCTTTGACCCCCCTTGACTCTTTGGGGCTGGTGGCTTTGGGTGACTTGTCTGCTGAGTTCTCGGGGTTTGGCTTTCCTGGCGGTTCACATCCAGGGGGGTTTCCAACATGCTGGTGGATGGCCTGTCCCAGTTCATTCCCCTTTCCATGGAATGGATGGTCGTTGCTGACTCATTCAGATGGCTTTGCCGGATGTACGGGCGCCTGGAAGTGAACCTCTTCGCGTCGGGGTGGTCACAGTGTCTCCCGGTATATGTGGCGCCCTTCCTTGACTACAAGGCCATTGGGGTTGATGCTTTTTGGCAGGACTGGTCGAGGTGGGGTTACCTATACCTCTTCCCACCGGTTCAGCTGTTGCTTTGGGTTTTGGCTCAGATGGAAACTTACCAGGGAAGAGTTGTTCTGTTGGTCTCCTGGTGGCCAGCTCAGCCTTGGTTTCTGGCGCTGCTTGCTCGGGATCCGAACCCTGGGAACTTTTCCCTGGCTCTGCCTCTTTCAGCAGATCGCTCCAGTCTAGTAGGTGGCTGGTTTGATCTTCTCTTATACTCTTCGCGCATGGTCTTTCTGACACCGGGTTTATCACCACTTGTGTGTTGATCAGGTGTCTTTGTTGGTGTCCCACCTACGTGTTTTGTCTCGGCAGCAGTATGAAGTCTCTTGGCGGTTCTTTCGTCACTTTTGTCTTTTCGTAGGTTGTCTTTGGTTTCAGATCGGGTTGTTTCGTCCTTTCTCTCTTGGCTGTTTCTGGACCATCATCTTAAGCTGAATACTGTTGTCTTGTATCATGCTGCACTGGTGGAGCTGCTCCTGCTCCGCTCTGTATCGCAAGCTGTCTCGCGCGTTGTTTCACCCCTGGCCTGCTCGTGTGTCACCTGAGCCTTCCTGGTCGTTGGACCAGGTGCTCTCTTTTTCTCTCTTCTCCTCGGTTTATGGTGGCCCCTTCAGTTCGGGATTGTTTTGATAAGGCTCTTTTCTTGTTGGCATTGGCCTCTGGAGGTCGTTTTGGGGAGCTTCATGCTCTCCTCCGGCACAGGATTTTCTGCTCTTTTGTTCGTTTGCAGCTGTCTCCTATTCTGACGAAGAACGAGATGGCAGATTTCAGGAGGGTTTCTTGGGTGGTTGATGCTTGGTTGGTTCAGCGGGTATTCCTCATTTTGTGTTGTGTCCGGTTCCGTTTCTTCGCCGTTATTTGTGCGCAACGGCCACCATGATCGGGAATTTGTTTTGGGTTGACCTGGTTTCCCTTCTTCCCTGTTCCAGGGCTCGGGTCTCCCAGGTTGTCTGCAGAGTTATTCGATTTAGCCAGCCTGTGGTCTATCCACATGCCCAGAGCCGGTGCGGGGGTATGGAGCCCCCTCCTCCTCCCTGGTGGGGGGGGGGAGCTGCCCAGACATGTGGTGCCACGGCGGGTGTGACGTCATGCTTGTTTTCAGATTGGGGAGTTCTGCTTAGCAGTTCGGCTTTCGGTAACAATGTTTCACCAGTTGGGGTCTGTTATTTGATGCCTACCTTTCTGGATGACTAACCCTGTCAATGACAGACATAGAATGCTTCCAACCACAGAATATAGAATGTTTCTATAAGCTATTGCTTCTCATGCCTCCCTGAGGGGGGCCAGGTTCTGGCTCATAGTCCCCAGTAGGCATTAGAACTTCATTCAAGGGACTGTTGCCACGGTCTAATACATGCATATCAATCCGGTAAGCTCCAGGGAGAATCCGGGGCACGCTCAGAAAATGGCGTTTCATTACATTCAATGCTGGTTTTTTGTATTTCATGCACTCCTGGTTATAGGACATTAAGCCTGTAGCTTGGCAGTGTAAATGTCAATTGTGTTAGAACAGATAAGTGAACATAAAAAGTAGACAAATTACATCCAGAGTATGAGTTACAGTAAATCTAAAAGACTACAGTAATCAGGATGTTAAAAGTTACTCATTAGATGTCTATAAAAGACATTATGTAATGTACCTAAATTCCAATGAGTGAAGAACACACATTCCTTATTTCAAGAAACAAGAAATTAATACAGTACCAACTAAATAAGAATCTGAATAAGACGACATCTATTCATAAATGAAAACATCAAAGATGCATATTATGGTCGTTAAGACTCGTCCAGGAGACTGAAATACCACAAGTGGTTAATTGTTAACCTCGGTTTACACCATGGAGTGTTTCAGTACATTATACGTAAGCATATGTAGAGGAGCCTTCCCTAATTTGGAGATGATACTGCTAATATTATAACATACATAAACATTCCAATACAATTAAAATTTAAATTGTCTAAATAAGTACCTTTTCTTATGCTAAATAGCAATTTACATCAAAGCATTCCTTTGTTTTTACTTGTTTGGTATTATAAACTTAGCTTTAATAACATTTAGATTTTGATTTCATGACAGCAATTTTGAAAGGTAAACAATAATAATTTTACTTCTACACTTCTCGAATGTATTGTAACATGGCATGTTTACTGTAGTACAAAAAAAATTATATAAGATGTATTGTTCAATACTTGATTGTCATCATTTAATCCTTGTCCAGATGAGAGACTCAAGGAAACCAAGACATTGACTTCAAGAGAAGATGACAAGGCTGCTACAGAGGCTCAAGGAGTGTCAGATGACAATAACAAAGATATGTCCTTAGTGCAGAAGTTCAAGCTGATGTACCAGCAGTACTGGTATGTGTTGATCCCAGTGCATCTAGTGACTTCCGTCGTCTGGTATGGATCTTTCTTCATAGCTGCTAAGAGGTAACAAAATATAATTTCATACCCAATATTGTGTGTATGTTGAATTGTAACTCATGTTCTTATTAATGCATAATGTAAGCTGTAAATAATCTCTAGATAGTTTTGGCATCTCATATTATTCAATATTAGCTCAGTAGTTGTATGCCTAAGTATTGTTGTACACCCAGCTGTCAGTAGTCTGTTGCGACTACTGAACCTCTTTTGGCTCATCTAGGCTTCCAGTTTCGACCTATGCATTTTTGTTTTTCTCCGTATGGAGAAATGTTGCACATCTGCAATATAATGTTTGACCAGGTTATTGATGCTTGGGAGATACTGTCTTTCTTATCAAGATCTCGAGCAACTCCTGGGTGATCGTAACTTGTATTGTCTATCCTCTGGGCTGATCTAGCTGAAGGTATTAAACCAGTTTCTTCAGTTGACTGCCTGTCACCTTCTTTAGGATTGCTATGTTTGAGCTTCCTGGCTCTAGGGGCTTTTATCTAATGTTCTGGTTTTATGGGGTTGGTTTCTTGGTGGCTTCTGGGTATGGTCTATGATATTGGCCCATGCTCATATTAATGTATAGGAGGTAGCATCAGTGTGGAGTGTTGTAAATGACACTTCTCTCTTATGGTTATTAACTAATTGTCAGCACTTGGGCAGTACTTCAGTAGTACTTTGACTTAATCAAGGTGGCTATTTCCAAATTCTTTTATTGCTTCTTTGGACTAAGGTGATTGCATCTCTCCTGGTTTCTCGGGCCTTATTTCTCACATTGGTTCACTTTATCGGGATGTAAAATGTTCTGGCAGACTGTCTTTCTTGTTAATGCATGAGAGGGATAGAATGGGATACTTTCGACATGCCTCAAGTGGATCTCGTTGCATCTGGGTAGAACCTATCTTCATGTTTGTGACATCATTTCTCAAATAGGGTATCTTTGTGCTGGGCATCTTTCATACCACAAATAATTGTAGGAAATGATTTATTTTCTCTGGTCTGGGTGATGTTAGTTTTCTTGATCTAAACAGCTACAGTAGTGTCAGATTGGCAGTCTTTCTGAACTCTTTGGCAACCATTTTCTAGTACAGTACAACCTCGATTCAACGTACTATATGGGACCAACCCCAGTTCGTTGGAGCGTTGGATTCGTTGCAAGAGGTGACCTTCAGGAGGCGTTTGTGTCAGTGTCTTTTTTTTTTCTTGTACACAATAAAAATGCATTATCATATTACATACTCTACCTATACCTGTATATTACTTCTCTACTAAAAAATACTGTAATTCATAAATTTACCTTATTGTTGAAGTTATGTCCATCTTGAAGTTTCGTGAAGTTGTGAATGCTCTTCAGTAAATACGTACTGCAGTGCATTATGCCGTTAGCACTGTGTTGATTAAAAGTAGTTCTGCTGTATGTTGAGTACTACAATACAGTTAATGAAAACTATTGTACACTAAAATTACTACAACTTTAATTTTAACACTGTGTACACACTTAAATTTAACACTTGTTCTAACTGTTCACGCTTCACATGATGTTTTTAGATGTGTGCATCAGCTTTGCTGGTGCTCGCTGCTGCTGTGGGTTCAGCTGCTTCTGAGCTGGTGCTGGCTGCTGTTGTACCAGTGCTGGGTACAACTGTGCTTGTGCTGGGTACGGCTGTTGTACCAGTGCTGGGTACAACTGTGCTCGTGCTGGGTACGGCTGTTCTCGTGCTGGGTGCGGCTGTTCTCGTGCTGGGTTCGGCTATTCTCGTGCTTGGTACGGCTGTTCTCTTGCTGGGTATGGCTATTCTCGTGCTGGGTACGGCTGTTCTCGTGCTGGTACGGCTGTTCTCGTGCTGGGTACGGCTGTTCTCGTGCTGGGTACAGCTATTCTCGTGTTGGGTACGGCTGTTCTCGTGCTGGCTGATTTTCTGCTGCTAGTTCTTGCAAAATATTGCTTCATTTTTGGCATTAATAAGGCACTATTAGTAAGCCCCCGAGACATTTTGTTTTATAACCAAAGAGCTGTAGTAAAAAAATGGTCAATTACACTATTATTCTTCCACCGGAGGATAAATACTGTACGTCAATCGCAGACAAAGCTAAGAGTACTGGGTGCATACTGTACGAATGCAGACTAAGTCTATACGTACACCCTTCAGTAGGCTGGTGTTTAAGCCTGATCCAGTAACATAAATTTCCCTTAACAATTCGATTTACATCAAATTATATATTTTTGGGTTATATATTTAGTTTAGCAACATTATTACGATAATAAGAGCTATAAAAAATACTTATTTTGGAACTGATTTATTAATTTTATTATTTCGAAGCCGTAGGTCACTAAACTGTGGCAACGAAATCGAACAAAACACTGCCTGGTGTTGTGTTCGATTTCCAGTAACATATATTTCTCTCAAATATTCAATTTACATCAAATTATATATTTTTGGGTTACATATTAGTTTAGCAACATTATTACGATAATAAGAGCTATAAAAAATACTTACTTTGGAACTGATTTATTAATTTTATTATTTCGAAGCCGTAGATCGCTGAACTGTGGTGACGAAATCGAACACAACAAGCATGGTGTTGTATGGACAGGGATTAGACCTGTCCACTCGTGCTGGAGTTGTGCTGCCAATAACGTGAATAATTTCTCAAATAGGAGATATCTATCTTATTAGAGTATATTTTTGGTTTTATTTAGTTTAGTTTAATTAGGATAATAAAGAGTAATTAAAACACCAGTTTTACAAATGATTTATTAATGTGAAACGTTCAAAGCCATGGGTCACTGAACTATGACAACACAGACGAAAGTGAGTGAAACCTCACTGTAAAATGAGATTTACTGTACAGTATTCCCTTATCTGTCTACCCTCACTCGTCTTGTTTCATCACAGAAAATGTATATAAGAAGATTTCAACATATTAGCTAGCTATTCACGCTTCAGCTTTTAAATTAATTTACAAAGACACGTGTGCCACAAATCGGTGAACGAAAATCATTGAAACTCAGTCGTTCACTTGTGTGGACGACTCTGGCTGGTGTTTGGTTAATATGCGTCACTTCTTGTGGACCATTCTGGCTGGTGTTTGGTTCATATGATTCACTTGTTGTGTGGTCCACTTGTGTGATCCAACTTGTTTTATGAAGGAATTATTAATTGTAATCTGTGATGGTATGGTAAAGTTTTTCTACCACTGTGAACTCTGTCCCAACATCGTAAGCTTGTGGACCGCTTGTGGACCGCTTGTGGACCGCTTGTGGACCACTTGTGGACCACATGTGCGGTCCACTTGTGTGATCGAACTTGTCATATGAAGGAATTAATAATTGTAACCTGTGATAGAATGTGAAAGTTTTCCACCAGTCTGTGAACTCTGTCTCGACGTTGTAAGCAAATCCGAACATCCCTTGCTTCGGCGAACCATTGTTCATCGAACCGGGTGAGTAAATCCGGCCTGAAAAGTGTGCGAACTAGCCGGAGATTCGTTGAATCGGGGTACGTTGAATCGAGGTTGTACTGTACTGTACATATGTTTAAATTAAAAAATATTCTTTGATATTAGTTTTAACTAATATTCACACACAAAAAAAAACTGCTGCCTTACATAGCATTTACTGCAGCTTTTGCGCCAACACTGTTGCATTACCCTTGGCCTGCCAAGGTTTTAGCTTGTCTGCAGAGCTGATACAATAATAGCTTAAAGTACTCCATATATTCAAAGTGTAAATAATATGCTAAAAGTTATATGCTTATATATAAACATATTTATATTCCATTCACCTGGGCTCTAGGAGACTCGAACCATGAACCCCTGCGTGTGTGAAGCCGAAGCTGTATCGACCGAGCTTAATAAGGAAAGTTTCCTACTGCCCAGGTGATTGGAATGTTTATTTCCACAGAAGTGTGGATGACAATTTATATGACGTGGGCGTGGATCACTAATTCCTCCGAGCTTCAGTAGTAGTAGTCGGGGAAAGTAAAAAATTCTAGTTTGGCAGCAGGATGCAGCTTCTGGAAACTTTCCTTATTATGACTACTCAATAGCTTGGTCGACAGAGCTTCAGCCTCACACACGGGGGATTTGCGGTTCAAGTTTTCTAGAGCTCAGCTGAATGGAATGTTTATTTCCATGGAAGTGTGGATGACAATTCTTTGTTTACATTATTTATAATATAAACATATATTACATATGTTATTCCCCATACTGGGTATAAAAAGTACATCTCTGGTAATAACCTGGTGCACAGGGAAGAAAGAGTGCTAAGGAAATAAGATATTCTAGTGGGTAGCAATTATTTCATACTATATACTGTATATTGTTTTGGAATATATGATTGATTATTGTATTGCTTCCTTTTAATGTAGTGCTAAAAATGAGGTAGATCCTGGTTAGAAATGAAAGTTTATTTATTTTCTTTTTTTGTTGTTCTGTGATATGATAGTTTGTTGTCTAAGCTGCTAAAACATACCTGGTTGCAACCCTAATTGTTTAAATAATGTACTGTTAAAAATTCCATTCAGTTATATTTTTAGTGCAGCTAACTATGCAGACCTGGTAAAGTCCGGAATAAAAGAGGCCAGATGGCACTAGGACTGTACATGTTTTGGCTTCCTCATAATACAACTGCTGTTTTCTAAGGAGAAGCAAAAAGTGTGTTGACCAGACCACACACTAGAAATTGAAGGGACGACGACGTTTCGGTCCGTCCTGGACCATTCTCAAGTCGATTGTGATGAGGACAGAGGACTGTTTACAGATTACTTTGTTGTATCTGTGTCCAAGTCACAGAGTTGAAATTAGTATTCAACCTGTGTGTTCTTTTAATGTTATTATATGTCCTCATCACAATCGACTTGAGAATGGTCCAGGACGGACCGAAACGTCGTCGTCCCTTCAATTTCTAGTGTGTGGTCTGGTCAACATACTTCAGCCACGTTATTGTGACTCATCGCCTGCAGCAAAAAGTGCTGTTCCTATTGTGGTGCTTTTTATTCAACAATTTTAATAATGTGTATGATGCTTACAGCGGTGTTGATATAGTTCCATTACTGGAGACGTTGGGAGCAGGAGAGAAGATCCTCTCACACTTGCAGAAGAGTGATGCTGGTTATTATGCTATTGCTTATGCCCTCTATAAAATTGCTACACCTGCAAGATATACTGTAACAATAGGTAGGTAATCATTTATTTATCTCTCAGTTTACAAATAATGTCCATGACATGGTGTGTTTAGACAGCCACTTGGCATTGAAAGTGCTGCCTTCTTAGATCCTTGTGATCATTTACTTTCTTAAAGCAAAAGCCTTTGATTATTATTATTATTTAAATATGCTACATACTCATTGATCATAATGCAAAACTGGCATAGTAGATTAAGAAAAATACTATAGTCTGAAATATGAGTTCTAAAATTTTTGCTGCACTTTTTTTCTTCTTCTGTTTAGGCGGGACGACACTCTCTATCAACTACTTAAAGAAGCGTGGCTACATAAGACCTGTTCCTTCATCTGAGAAGCTAAAGGAGATGTATGAAGGTAAAAAGGAGGAATTCATTGAAAGGAAAGAGGAAATGGTTGGGAGGTACCAGGAGAAGAAGGGGGAGATGGTCGACAAATATCAGGAGAGGAAAGAGGAAATGGTTGAGAAGTATCAGGAAAAGAAAAGTGAAATGGTACAAAGAGTATCGGTAAAGAGAGATGAATTGAAGGGAAAAGTGTCGGAGAAGAGAGACGAAATTAAAGGTAGGATAGAGGAACAAAAAGAGAAGCTTGGCAGTATACGAGATAGCATGAGGAAGAGAAGGTAAGACTGTAGAATAAATGACCTTGTGTTTTTAAGATATCTTAGAAACATTTAAATAAGTGATATTTAAGAAGTTCGTAAGAACTGTCATTCCTGGTATAAGAGTACCATACTTCATTACTTATAATTTATTCTGATATATTGCTCATGGATATCCATGCATCGCATTTCGTTAAAAAAAAAAAAACACGCTTTTTAGCTAAGGGACGATCAAGTGGTATGAGATCTGGTGCTTGATTTTGAACAAAATGCTGACTTACATTGCAAATGATAATGCTGTACTGTTTTCTGCACAGTACTCATTAAGTGGGAAGTAGGAGCAAGCTTATGAGTAAAAAATATGGGTGCACATGTGATATGTCTCAAAACTTCTGTAGCTATTGGATGGGATTTTACTAGATAAATCAAGAAGTATAATTTATTAGCTCGGGTATATTTTTGCAAGTTATTTAGGAGTAGGGGGGCTTGGTCTGAATTAGTAAGGCTGTAATAGCATAAGGGGCAATCTGTGTCTTGCA
Source organism: Procambarus clarkii (assembly GCF_040958095.1). Lineage (NCBI taxonomy): Eukaryota > Metazoa > Arthropoda > Malacostraca > Decapoda > Cambaridae > Procambarus > Procambarus clarkii. The sequence continues at coordinate 19,108,865 of NC_091192.1, read as the reverse complement.
GCAACTGTAGTAAAATGTTTAGTATTTGAGTACTGTACTTATAAATGTTGTCATATATTGAAGCCTCTTGCACATTAATTTTCAATTGAATGAAAATCGGCTTAAATTCAAAATTATTTTCTCTGTTTTATTTATAAATACAAAATGCATGAAATAGTTGTATTCAATGCTATTTTTGTTAATACAATTAAATTTAAAGAAATGTAAAGAGGAAAGTGAAAACAAAGCATTAGTTTCATGTTATTCAGAGGAATGGGAATAATCCAGTTTAATTGTTCCATTACAGTAATCTACATGGGATAAACTTATTATTCAAATTTCCTACCTACAAAGTTTTTCCTTAAAATTTGGTTACCCACATACACACACTCAACCATGTATTTGTGTGAGTTACCCATATACACAAACACACACAACCATGTATTTGTGAGAGTTATCCACATACACACAACCATGTATTTGTATTTGTGTGAGCTGTGTTTTTGTATTGTGGGACTGACACACACAAAAATGCAGTTAGTATTTTATAGCTACTCTATTTGGTGTGTTTGTTTTGGGGGGAGCCCCTGCAGCTCCCCAGAACTTACTAGGCTGATATGCTAATGTCAGACTTTGGCATCAGTCGTGTGTATAGAGTTCTGTGGGCCTACCGGGGACCACGATCCATAACCTGGCCCCCTAGGAGAGACATGGGGAGCAATGGCCTATAGAAACCCCCGTGTGGTTGGAAGCATTCTGTGTTTGCCATCGACCGGGTCAGGCACCCAGAAAGGTAAGCATCCCAAAATAAACTCCTATTCTGGTGAAAATATTGCTACCAAAAGCCGAACAAGTGGATAGAACTTCCCTAAAAGAAACCAGCAAGACGTCACATGTCGCCGCACTGCTGTCTATGCAGTAAGAACCTCCCCCCTCCCCAGGAGGGGGAAAGGGGAGCCCCAGACTCCTCACGCTGGCTATCCACCCTTCGGTTCTAAGGCTGATGCTAGAGGCTGAGGTTGTGCGCTCTGGCTCTGGTGGTGGTTTCAGCACTGTACCTAGTGTGTGGTGACTGTCTTCTAAGTGGTACATGAGCCGGGAATGATTCTCCAGTACTCAGGCTAGGGTTTCCTTCCCTAGGTGCCCTGTAAGTACTGTCCTTGGGGCCTGGGGCCACCTTCCACAAGTTCCTTGGGTTCTGCCTCTGCTAGGCCGTTTACTGCTTGGTTTTCGGCCGCCCTTTGGGTGCTAGGGTGTTTTGTCTCCCTTGTTTGCCTGAGGGTAGGGGGCAGTTCGCACTGGTAGTGGCACAGGGTACTGCACAGCTTGTTTTCACCAATCATAGCGGCCAGCTCTGTTCCGCCTGGGTCCATTGTCCTCTTGCGGGGTTTTCTTTTTCTTTTTGTTTGTCTGCCTGGTGGGGGGGGGGTCTGCCTTGGTTCTTGCCCCCTGTGTACTGAGTACTCTTCCTTCTTTCGGTGGTTCCCCTTGTTAGGTCCCCGTGAGTGTACACGTCCCGAGGGTTCAGTTCTTAGAAAGTTGTTTGGTAGATTTGGACGCCAGTTAGCAGTACCCTGCCTGGGCTTCCCTGAGCATGAGTTCCGTCTCAGGACCCTGGGAATCCCCACGGTTGCTCTGGAATTTGCTTGGGAATCCCCAAGTTCGAGGGTTGCTTTGTCCCCTTGTCTCAGGGTGACTCATTGTTTTTTGCCTCCGTGTGCTGCTTGTGAGGTCGGTGGCACCTTTGGCCCGGAGCCATGCGAGTTTTGTTGCTTGTTTGTGGCTCGATTACCCAGTCTTCTGCTGACTATGCAGTTGCAGGCAGCATGAGCGTTGCATGTTGAGTTTCGGTGGTGGCAATGCGCTAGGTTGTTTGCTCCCCGGAAACCCCGAGGCTGCCCCGTTTTTGGTTGGTGTGACAGATCTTGGTGGTGTCGGTCGCTTCGGTTTTGTTCCTTCTGCGCCCCCCTTGTCTTTTCCCTGTTGTGGTCTAGTCTGGTCCCCCCCTTCCTCCCTGCATCCGGATCCTTAGCGTTTGTGGGTTCGGGGTCAGAGCTGGCTTCGATGGTCTTGAGACTTGGGCGGTCTCGGAGATTTTCCCTTCCAGGGTAGCAACTGAGGCATTCGAGCCTGTTCCTCCAGCCGTGTTGTATGGGTCTGCCAGTAGGCTCCCTTCCTTAGTACTTTTCCGGCTGCCCCAGCTGTTTCTTGTGAAGTTGGGGCTTTGGGGGTACGGCTCGGCCCCGGGGCCTGCTGTGTGGGTTCCCGGGGCTGATGAGGGGCTGACTTGGGGGGCCTTGGGCCCCATTGGGTTGCCAGATTGGGCTCCTTGTAGCCCGATTTACTTGTAGCCCGCATGAAGAGCTATGCTATGTATGTTTCGCTACTTCCTACACTTTTCGCCTGCTGTTCACAGCTGACATGTGTACTCTTGAAAAGGGAATCAATTGTTACCTACAATATTTTGTCTGGTTTTGTCACATTCATGATTTTTATTTCTTCAGCTCGCGACTTTTAGCGAATCAAATCTGGCATTCCTGCGGCTGTGCATGGGCCGTGGTAGTTTGTTCTGATGTGGGCTGTGTGCACATGTGCTGGTGTTCTGCGTCTTTCTCTCTCTGGTGCTTCGCCTCTCGCTCCTCTCATGTCTCCAGTCCGTGCGCCGTAGCTCCTGGGGGTGTTCTGGATTGCCGCTGTGGGGAGGACGCTGGGTTTTCCCTGTGTATGGGTGTGGGACGCCTCCTTCGCCTCTACCCTACTCTTCTCCTGCATGTGTGGCTTTGCCATCTTCCACTGGCGGTGCTCCCGGCATCATCTTGGCTACGTTGTGTCGTGACACGTTCGTGCCTACGTTCTGCAGGTGAGTTTATGGGGTCTGGCATCTCTTTGGGTCAGGCGCTGGTTCGTGGTTTTTGGATACAAATATACGGACTTCGGAACACAGGTGACTGCAGCAGGCCTATTGGGCCATACGGGCAGCTCCTATTCTACCCATCCAGTCCCACTCTTATGCATGTCCAGCCCATGCTTGAGTCCAGCAAGGGGCCCTACCTCCACCAGGTTACGAGGTACAGTGGTGGGGGTGTATGTTATGGGTAAATGTTCTTGTATTGGGATGTTATGAGGTGACATTTTGCTGCAGTTTTCTTACTGTGGATGCGTGTTGGGGATTGGTTGTGGCGTTTTGTTTGACCCTTCCGTGCTTCTTCCTGGCGCCTTCCTTGTTCGTCTGGGTTATGGTTGCAAGGGAGGGTCATGGCCCCGTGTTTCATGGTCTTATCGGGATCACTCATTCCTTGCCCGTCTTGCAGTGCCTGGCTTAGCCCTTCCATATATGTTGGATTCTCTGTACTTACCTAGTGTGAGAGTTTTTGACTTGATTAAGTGGGAATAAATGAAATTGGTATAAGGAATTGAGCTCGGAAAATTTCTAAGAATTTTCTTTATTCTTTAACCTTTATTCCTGTTGTGATATTCAATTAGGTCGCCTGAGGAAGGACTTGCTTACCTAACACACCAGTGAAGTAAGCAGCTCATTCCTCACTTTGGGACCAGGTATGAACAATTGACTAGGTGCGAGCAAACGCCGAGACCCCAATGAAAATTGAAATCCCCTCCACTTTGGTCGTCGACCTTTGTCAATCGCCGAAGCGAATCTAACGAGTAGGTCCTGGGCTCTCACAACAATAATTTATTGTTGTGTGGTGCCATATATTTGGTCCAAAACTCAGAATCAGTCTCAATTTTATTAGTCGAGTGTGAAGAACACTTGCATAACAATTATAATGTGTGTGGTGTAACGAAAAGACAGTGTTAACCATAACAACTTAGTTTATTCAATAAAGTACTAACTACTACAACAAAACAAAAAGAAATGTCAATGACGTTACTCGAAATCCTTCCTGTGACACTATCAATGACAGCTAGACACCAGCCCCTCGGACTGTATAATGAACTAACTCGAACATAAGCGTGAACACAGAGGAATCAACAAGAAACAAGAACTAACAGATCTATAATCACAATTACAACAAATTACACAGTGGGTTCTGAAACACGTCTCCAGTAACCTCCTAACTGTTCTACGCCTCAGTGCAGTCTACACCTACAATGGCGGTTGCAATGCAATCAAATCGGTAGTCTTTCAATGACAACAATGACTAATGGGTTCACTGGCAACTCCAGCAACCCTTCCTCAAATTAATCCTTACGTTAACACTCCGTCCCACGGACAATCAACAATCAATAACAATTGATTTACGTTAATAACAAAATAACATTTACGTTAATTTAATAACTCTCACAGCTGTCACTAGTAACGCGGAAATTACACAACACTCTACCCGTCGAGCATTCAGTGAGAAAATCCCATTAATCCCTGTACTACCAGACAGCTGATTAATCTCTTTACTAGTTACGTTAATTTACGTTAATCGATTACTAATCACTCAGCAATGGTAAACTCTAATTTACAATGTCCAGAGTGCTAAGAGAACGGTAATCACTCGTGATTACCTTTAGAGTAATTAATTACTATCCTCAAGATCAATAATTAAACAATTAAATACGCAACCTTTCACACTGGCTTAGCAATTTACATTAAGGTATGAATTCCGTCTGAGCCTTCCATACTCAGACCAATTCAGGTAGCTAATAACAGTAATTAGCCCCACATTTACGTTATTCTAAAATGACGTTACTCCTCTCACGAGTCAATCAAGTGCCGGTACTTCCGGGCAGATAAATAACGACGTTATGTTAACCCTTCAATTGCGCATCGCATCATATGATGCTTTGACCGACTTGCAGTAAATTGCGCATCGCATCATATAATGCTTTGGAGTACTACGCAAGATTTAAACGGCCCGCAGATACACGGGGTTCACCACACCTTCATCAGGGCTCTTGTAAACAGACGCCATTTTTTTTAAAAATCGTGGGCCAAACTCCAGGGTGTTAGGGGCCTCAGTATTGAGTGAGCTACCAAGCCTGACTCACGCAGCATGAGCTCACAGCACTGCTGTTCAGCTTGTGACCACAGCATCGCCTAAAAATGCCATAATATACTTGTTCATGCTATTATGTAGCAATAATATTATTACAGAAGACCCCTGACTGTGATAAAACTGACCAGGGTTCTGATAATAGCAGGATTGTGGTGATATTTGGCGCTGTGCGCCATGGAGGGAGGAGTAATGCTGTGGGAGGGAGGATGGTGGCGTTGTCTTTTGAGTGTGTGTGGCCACCTTTTATTGACTGCACTCACCATACCAGCTTAGTGGTTCGCTATGGTGAACACAAATGTAGATACTTATATATAACGTGTGTATAGTGTGAGATAACAGCGAGAGTAGGAGGTTGGGAGCCGCCATTTTGGTGAGGGAGGAGTGTCGTCTGCAGGACTTATCATGTTGTTTACTGATGACCACGATGGTCTTTGGGCATCATACCAGTTTACTTGTACAAGTATGGTGAATAAAACAGGTAGATATTTATATATAATGTGTGTATATAGCGTAATAACACCACAAACAGTATTGTTGTAGGAGAAATATTAGTGCGTCTGGCCTTGAGGGCGGCCGCCACCAGCTGACTGTGTGAGTAGCTACGTCTCTCTGCCTTTACTCACCATACAAGCTTAGATGTACAGTTATGGTGAACAAAACATGTAAATACTTATATATAACGTCTGTATATAAAAGCAAAAACAGTATGGTGGGTGGAGAATGGTGGCAAGTCAGGTGAGGTGAGGTGAGGGAGGGAGTGGCAGCCAGTGGCAGCCAGTCTTTGCCTGCCACTGCCACTGCCACTCAGCATACCAACTTAGTGGTTTGTCATGGTGAACAAAACATGCAGATACTTATATATAACCTGTGTATATAGTGTAATAACCGACAAAGTATTTATTCACTGTTTGATGAACATAATTGAATCAACAATACGCACACCATATTTTTTAGTACATCGATGATTCACTCATTTTATTATATAAATATATCACACTACACACTATTGAATAATATTACAGCAAAAAAACTACGAAAAATCAATCAGAGACATTGAAATAATTAGGTAATTATCTCTTTGTGGAAACTCCGGCCTGACAGCTGGCGATCAACAGACCACCTGGGACGCACGCTCAGTCAGCGCCTGATTTTTGTCACACTTCCCCGCCCTATAGTGGGCAACATATGCCACTTACGATTTTTTTATTATTTTTCCCGTGATCAGTGAACACAAATTAACAGGTTAGGATTTTTTTTTTTTTTTTTGGTATGCGCCTGTGGGTGTCAAATGGTATATAGCTATGCGCCTTTTAAGGGTTAATGGAACAATGGAGCCTTCGTTGAGTCAATCAAACAAGGATCGAGGTTAATTACTTTGACTTCCTGAAACATGTCAATTACCCGGCCCACTGACTGTTATTTACGACAGACAATACTCTAATTCTTATCTAGCTGATGGCTAGGCTCCTTGAGACTACCATAGCTGCTTGCAGGAAAGTAAATTAACCCAAACGTATTCTACGTTACTCAAATTGTCAAAGAACAAATTCTCTTAAAGCAATGGGCGTTCCCTTGGTTACGTTATATTAATTGCCTCGCAATCACCTCACTGGAATTCTTCGATGTCTTACCAGATAAACAGGAGAATATATGTGTACCCAAGTACTCATCTGCAGCCGAGTTCACCCACGACAGTGACAAATCACACTAACAAATCACAGTGATTTACGTTACAATCCGGTTGCAATGACAATACTGTACTGCAGAACCTAGTAAAATAACATAAAGGACATGAACCCTCTTGAACACTGCCCCACAATGACTTTACTGAACTGCAATTACATACGGTGATGCTCAACACTAGCAACAATCACCATCAAATAACAACCCCTTTGCAATAACACACACGGCAAGTACTCTAATTTCCAAATATTAGAATACTGCACACCCTTACTGTTGCAAATGACCCCAGTGCTCTCAATAACCCCTAGAACATAGGTCCCAAATTTGCAATCACCACAGTAAATAACACAACACTGGGCACCGTGACACTACGATTATATATATATATATAATTACTGCTGACACATGTAGCCTACAGCAATCAAACATTATAGGGAACACTAAGGAGATCTCGCACTCCTTAAATCACATGGGTGAGTGATTTGTCTATCACGCATGCCGATAAACTCTCTCGAGAGTTAGGTTACTCGACAGAGTGATGGCGGTCTATCCAGACAGCCTCGTCACGCACCAAATTCTACCAAAATTACGTTAATACTGCAACCACAATACATATATATATATATAAATCACACTTGTCACGGCCCTGGGAACAATACAAGAAATTAAGACCACACTGTGGTACACTCCACAATAATCATTGCCAGGAATCACTGACGTTACACACACACACACTAACCTGAGCGCTCAGTGTTGGAATTCCACACCTGCAAGACTACACATGGAAATAATATCACTCCGTCCCACGGACGATCAAAAATGATTAATTACCACAATGGAATAATATAATTATTACATGGACATCCTCACAGTCCTTGGCTAATCTATGTATACTCTGTTCCCGTGTGTACCCACACACACACACACACACACACACACACACACACACACACACACACACACACACACACACACACACTGTACGTCTGTGTACACAAGACGTAAGTCCCTCTGGACTGACAAGATGACAATAAAGGGTGATTATCTCCTCATCCACACTCCACTTCACCTCACAGGTGCTGCGTGACAATGTGACGAAACACTTAACCTTCGAATTCAAGCTTTTAGAGACTAACTGATCACCAGAAATACACATATAGGTACTTACTCATTCATACTGCCGGCTTACACACCATTCCCATACATCAGGCACCCCGCTACGGGTGGCGGACTCGCTCACGGCAGTGGTAGGTGGCGTAGGCAGCGGTAGTACCTCACGTGGTATTTTACGTACAATTGGCGCGCACTCGAACCCTCCCCTCATAACACGGCTTGGTTCGCACCCTCGACCCACCGGTGAAGTGAAGCGTTCGTACCCAGGTGACGCGCACAACGATAGCGTCTTATACAAACATGGGAAATCTGCCTTAAAACACTGACACGAATTTCCCCGTTCCCATCGACTGCTACAGAGCACTAGCAAGTCTAATCATCACTGGTATGGGATCTACGAGTCTGTTACTGCTCGTATGCACATTACCCCACAATCCCAGATCACTGTACCTCTACCCACTGTACACAATGTCTTTCTCCCCTCCAAGCGATGACTTCCGCCGGATTCTGTGACGACCCCCATCGTCGATGAAGCAGGAGGTGAAGCAGTTGAGTAATCAAGCCACCACGACGCCCTATACTCAATTTGGCCGAATTGAGTACAGAGAGCGTCTTGACAAAGTGGCAGCTATGTTCAGAATGACGCTTACACCCGTGATTCCCGCGTTCTCCTCGAAATAACCAATGAGAGAAAGGCATACAGCGGCCTACCCCTCTCAACCAATCAGCGACGGTGTAACACAGCCCCTTGGGCAACTCCAAGATGGCCGACCAACATGGCGGCTCAAGATGTTTACTAAGATGGCGGCTGTTTCCATGACGACGACTCAAGTGGCTAGCGCGGGAGGCCCACAGTTCACCCACGCCTGCGGCCTAGCTGTTCCCGCGCAAAGTTGAGTCTCGCTCAAGCCATGCAATTAGATGATGCTATCGGCATATCTCTGTCCACAGACGTGCTACCCCGGCCAGGGTAACATTTCTGGACTGCTGATGACTGGGGCTCTCACATGAGCCCAAACACTAGATGTTTCGGTTGCTGGTTACCAAACTTAAGTCCGCCCACTTAACAAGTGCACTTAACAAGTGTACTGGCTCCCACAGGCATAAGAGCACTATTGTAAGTGAGCTGGTGAACCATCTCCTCACACCTAGTTGTACTTCCCTAATGGTGTATGTGGGAATTGAGCTCTTGCTTTTTGGTCCCACTTCTCACCTGTCAATCGCTAGTGTGTGGGTTCCTGAGCCTGCTGGGCTATATCATATCTATGCTTGCAGCTGTGTGTGGTGTCATCCTCCACCACACCGCTTCCTCATGCATCCCCTTTGTCTCCTACTCTGACACTGCGATACATCTTTTCAACGTATCTGTGGCTCATTTGGGCTCTCATTCCACCTGTGTCCCCTGGTGCGTGTGCCCCTGGGGTCCCATAGTCGGTCTTTCTCTGCCCTATCACATCCTTTGAGGATCTTGAATGTGGTGATCATAATCCCGTAGCTCGTACTCTTTGGTTCGGGTACTGGTCTGGTACCTTTGCACCCCTTTTCCATTTTGTCTTGTGTTGAGACGTGACGAACAACTGTGTGTTGTTGGCGTAGCTTGGTGGGACATGACCAGCGGCTGTGTGTGTTGTTGGTCGTGTCCCTTTCATTCCCATTTGCTCCTTGCCTTCTTCTTTCTTCATCTTCCTTCTACACTCTTATCCTTGGCCGTTGGTGCAGGGCTGTTGGGCTGTTCTTCTGGTCTTATCTTGTGTTTTCCGTTTTCTTTTTTTATCCTACTCATTGTTGTGTGTTTTCTTTGTGTCTTTTGGCTCTCCTATTGCCAGGTTTTGGTTCCTGTTTTCGTGGCTTACCCTGCCTGTTGGCATTTTCATGGTCTCGCGGTCATTTTCTCATTTTCATGGTCTTTCTCTAGCATCTTGCATCGAACCCATCGTCTCCGATCTCCTGGCGGGCTCGCTGGCATTGGGATGTTTTTCTGTACAGCAGACGTTCCATCTCCTCCTTTGCCGGCTTGGGTTACCGGCTCTGCTGGCTCCGTAGACGCACCCAAGATCTTCCTGTAGCTCCGCCTCTTCCTAGGCTCAATTGGTCCATGGCGGGGCTGGTTTGGTTCTGCCTCTAGTCTTTCACCTTCTGTTGGTGATCGGGTGGCTTCGTTGAAGGTGTCCCACCTGCGTGCTTCTTCTTGGCGGCAGTGTGGGGGTTTTTTGGTGGTCCTTACTTTTCCTTCTGTCCCTTCTTAGGTAGCTGCATTTGTTGGCATGGTCTTGTCCTCCTCTTGTGGGGGTTCGGGGCCGTCATCTTGCCCGATACTGTCGCCTCGTGTCGTGCGGCGCTGGCGGAGCCGCTTCAGCTTGCTTTCGGTATTGATGTTACGTTTGTGCCATTTCGCAAGCTGTCTCGTGCATTGTTCTCCTCCGGCCTGCTCATGCGCCCCCCTGAGCCGTCCTGGTCATTGGGCAGGGTGCTCTCTTTTTCCATCTTCTCAATGGTTTGTTGTGGCTCCTTCGATTCAGGTTTGTTTCTCGGAGGCTCTCTTTCTGTTGGCATTGGCCTCTGGGGGTTGGGTCAGAGTACTTCATGCTCTCCTCCAGCGCAGGGGTTAAATGCTCCTTCGGTCGTAGCGATAGGTTTGTTCGTCTGCAGCTGTCTCCTTTTTTTCTGGCAAAGATTGAGACTGCTGCTTTCCAGAGGGGTCTTTCAGTTGTTGATGCTTGGTTGGTCGGGCTGGGAGTCCATTGTGTTTTGTGCCCTCCACCGTTCTTTGCGCACCACGGCTTCTATATCCGGGGACACGCTTTGGGTTAATCCGGTTTCCCTTCTTCCCTGTTAGCGAGTGCGGGTCTTCCTGGTCATCCGCTGGGTTCTTACGACTTGCCAGCCTTCGGTCTATCCTCGTGCCCATGACGTTCGCAAGTTCGCTGTTCATGCCGCTGTCCTTAGCGACGTGTCCTGGACTGACATTCAGGTGCGGAGATTTTTGGCGGTCGAACAGGGTCCTGGCTGCTCGTTACCTCCTGAACATTCCTGGGCCTAGTCAGGCCTGTGTCGCTTTAGGTTGGCGGTTGCAGCCAATTGTCTCGACTTCGAGTTGAGAAGTGAGCAGCGACCACCTCCCGGGTATGTCCCTCTACTTTCCTCTGTGGGTAGTGTCACGTGGGGGTGGGCGGTCCGGGGCTCTGCTAACACTCGGCCACTAGGGGCTCAAAGGCCCAAATACTCAGCCCCTCCGACTCCCTGGATTCACCGGAGTCTCCTTGGTCACACAAGAGAGGACCAACAATGCCCACCTCCGCAGGTCTTTGCTTCCACCACAAAGGGGTGCCACTGATTCACCCTGGAAGCCCTTCAGTCAAACACGGGGAAACTGCTGTTAACAGTTCCGGCCTAGACCCGTGGGGGAGTGAAGGAAGACTCAGGCTTACCTATAATCATGACCTCCCTGAGTCTTGCCTGCCAGACAAAAAAAGGTTGCAGGAACTCCTTTCCCGCCTGTCTTCTCTATCTTCCTCTTAGCAAGGTCGCCAGCTGGGTTATTATATCTGCACCCCAGCGATGCAGTTCAGTGGGTGTATTATATATTGTTGGTAGCCAGAAATGTATGCTCATAGAGAAATATCATAAATGGAGGCGCACTCAAACACAGTAATAAAATGTGTGGATTTACTGATGCAAATTACATGAACGCACACACACAATCACAAGTAATACATGAATATGGAATATGGATAATGAGCCTGGAGATCGTCAGCCTCTTCTTCCACGACCATCCAACACTCCTTCAACTGGGCAGGAAGACAGGAGTCCCACACTCTCACGGGAGGGCCTCTTCACCACGTCGGCACCTCTTCTTCACTGTCCTGCCATCCATACACACTGTCCTCTCTGACAGTCCTGGACCCAAGCTGCTTTGCAGCCTATTCTACTATTAAAGTAATAAAGTCTTGCTGCCACATACACAAGTAAATATTGTGGCCTAACTAGCCTACTCATACAAGGGGTAATGGGAGGGAAAAATGATCTACCTTACACTCCTGGCTCACGACGCCTGTCCCTCGATGGTGTGAGGTTCCCACGCTCCCTTGGGTCGATCCTCGACGATCCAGGACGTTCCACAGGTCCTCAGGTGTCGTGAAGCCTTCGCGTCGTCGCCGTTCCAATCCCTGAGATTCAGCTGCCCCAATCCTGGTTCATCGATGGGCGCTGAGCTAATCACTATTTTCCCCACACTCGCCTCTCCCACAGGGCGTCGCTCCTTGTCCTAGGCACTGTGTCGTCCTTCCAAGATTCTCAGTGGATGTGACCCCAGTCACAGCTAGCTTGAAATATTATACACAACTGCCCATACAGTTGTAACCCCTTGTAACCCCAGTTGCTCCCCTTGCCTCTCTGAAGGGGCCAGTTTATGGCTTGTGGTCCCCGGTAGGCCCACAGAACTCCATACACATGACTGCCCATACGCCGCCCAGCGTCGTCGCCGACTATTTTCCAAGTTTGGGCACTTCTCTGCTCACTGAACTTGGTTCCTCTTTTGCTTCCCAGAAGCGCAGGGTCTCCAATAACTGTGATAGGCTGCGCAGGCCAGCTCAATCCACTGAACAAGGCTTGCAGAGCCTCCAATCTTTGAGAGCAGACCGAGGCGCGTCCTGTCGCTTCCACGGTCAGTACAACTCTGACGTTGGCGCCGCCCGGGGCACTCGGTGACGTCATGGCGGGCCCTGATTTGTCGCCCGCGACCTACGTCGGCCAATCCGCGATCGGCTTGTCTCCCTTCCAAAAGGTCATATCTGCCGTAGGGGATACTGTTTCATTTTATAACAGGGCGCCAATTTTCCTTTATTTACAACTTATAATATAACCTCATTCCATTAAATGGCAGCCGGTCTGGTCGCCACATATGTCATTAGACTCCCTGAACCTCAGAGAATCAGTAGGGAGAGCTGATATGACTCTTTAAGCCGGCAAACGAAAGAAATAGGAGAGGGCACCGTAACAGTAGTTAGCTCCGGGGAGCCACAGGGGCTCCCCCCCAGAAAACCAGCGTTGAATGTAATGAAACGCCATTTTCTGGGTGAGACCCGGAGGCTTCCCGGCATCCCTCCCTCCGATCGGCGTTTTTTTGCATGTTTTGACATCCAGCCTTGAACTTAAGGGTGGATAGCCGGCGTGAGGGGTCTGGGGCTTCCCCTTCCCCCTCCTGGGGAGGGGGGGGGAGCTGCACAGACAGCGGCGCGGCGACGTGTGTCGTCATGCTTGTTTGCTCGTTTCTTTTAGGGGAGTTCTATCCTCTTGTTCGGCTTTTGGTAGCAATATTTTCACCAGAATAGGGGTTTGTTTTGGGATGCTTACCTTTCTGGGTGCCTGACCCGGTCGATGGCAGACATAGAATGCTTCCAACCACATGGAAGTTTCTATAGGCCATTGCTCCCCTTGCCTCTCTGAAGGGGCCAGTTTATGGCTTGTGGTCCCCGGTAGGCCCACAGAACTCCATACACATGACTGATGCCAAAGTCTGACATTAGCATATCAGCCTAGTAAGCTCCGGGGAGCCTCCGGGTCTCACCCAGAAAATGGCGTTTCATTACATTCAACGCTGGTTTTTTTGCTCAATGTGCAAGAGGTTATATTATTTTTGTGGAATGAACTTGTTTGCCTTAGAAATGTTTGAGTATTGCAGTTGTGTATAATATTTGTAGACCCTCAAGTGAACAAATGGCTGTTTTTACTTTGAAGTTTTTGGTAAAAAAATTATTTTAATTAAAAGTGAAATAAAAACTTTTTTTTTTATATCTTCAAGTGTATGATAGAAATACAGATTTGTGTTACTAACATCAATCGGTATGATAATACAGTGTAATCTTGCTCAAATGAACTACTTGCAACAAGTTCTGTCCCAGTTCTCAAAGTATTTTTTAAATTTGTCAGTATATTTTTTCTTACCCACTGATTGATCAAATATACAGGAAAAATATATAAATGCATTTTATATAGGAAGGCAAAGCTGGAAGAAGAGTCAAATGTCAGGGAAAAAATAATATATTTAACCTGGGTAAGGTAAGGTAATTATGAGGAGAAAAGCACCAAGCCATTACAACTATGCAGCACTAGGAAGGGATGATGATAAGGACTTAGGATGGAAGAAAGAAATGTGTCCAACTACTTGGATGGATTGAACATCGACCTGCAGGAAGTGAAAGCATCACTGTACTGTCCAATCCAAGTGGTAAGTGTGTAAGAGATACAGTGTAGGTTGAATACAGTGTATACAGTGTAGCTTAGAATAGTGTTGCTGAATGTAACACAAAACTCCCATAATGTGCTGCTTCGTGAACCACTTTTAAGTAAACTCGTCTGAATCCTTGTGCTTTGATTTCTTCAGCATTTTTCACTCTGAACTCTTACCACCAGTTTTCTCTTACTAGTCATTAAATTCCATGTAATCTAGATGAAAGTTATATGGGTGGATAGAGAAGAAAATTGTTGTAAACAAATGGAAATGGTGAAATAATTAATAATACCCAACCCCACACTTCTGAATAAAAGGAAGGTGATGACATTTCTGTTCATCCTAGACCTTATCAAGTCCCTGGTATTTTGTTTAAAATACCTGAGATGTATGATAAAAGTTGAGAATATGGTCATTCTGAAAAAAAAAAGGTCTGGTTCAATGAAAGCCTTGGTTTGGAAAAATAAGATAGGAATAGGTGCAACAAGATGTCTACATTAAAGAGTGGTGGTTGAGAGATGATGGTGTGATATAATAATGAAAACTATTGAGCTAGTGTAGTAGAAATTGGTATTCTGAGAAGCATGTGTGGTGATAGGAGAATAAACAGATAAACTATCATGGTTGTGAAAAAGTCAGTAAATTGCAAGATTGAGGAGAGAATACCAAGATGGTCTGAACATGTTAAATGAATGGATGATGGTGGACTGGTGAGGTGTGTGTGTGTCAAAGTGAATTTTATGTTAGGGTAGAAGAATATCACGCACATGTGAACTGACATGATAAGTGCGTGTTGAAGCACGGAGCAAGTGTGGATAACAAACAGGATATGGTAAGGGACAAGGATAAGTGGAAGCAATTTTGTAAGAATAGAGTAAATGTATTTGTATGTCGTTTATGTAATGATGAAATGTAGTACTGTGGTGCTTGTTTATTCATGATTGTGTTTATTGTACCTGTATTGTGATTGATATAAGGAAAAACTAGGGATATTTTTAAGGTCTTATGTAATACAGTACTTATTACAGCTCCCAGTTTTCCTGCATTACTCACATTTTTTCTCAGAGATGATGCCTTCCCGCCTTATGAAAATGGGAAACACGGTAATGTCTGCACATATATTTAGTTAAAGTTTAATATTGCCCAAAACATTAATAGCTATTTGTGGATATACACTAATTAAATTGGTATGGTAATAGGAAAAAAAATTGAAAAATATTAAATATGGGTAGAGCTTTGTTGCCATTGAATCAGGGCAGTTAAGGGCAGACACCATACAGGTATTTGTATCTCGGAATAAGGGTTCAGTTTACTGCAGTCCACCAGAATATGTTTACACTGTAATATCAGTACTCTTAATGTTTCTAATGCATATCAGTATGATATCAATGCTGTATTGCTGAAATTCAACAGTATAATATCCTGTGCAGTTTATTATTACCATTGACAGAGGCTTCTCCATATTATTTACTGTATTGTCAAATAGAATACTTGTGTATACTCTATTTATATTTTAAAAATCATTCTATTAAAAAAGTGCCATGTTTCAGTAAAGAATTAGTAGTAGTAGTAGTAGTAGTAATGATAATTAAATACTGTATTTCAATGGAGATTCTGCATTTATTTTGTCTTAATGATTAATTAAAAGCCTCAAAACCACAGGAAATGAAAGTCTGTCAGTTTAAGTAAGCTTCAGTTAATAATTTAATTAAAGTACAATAGTTCTTGGTTATACTTTTAGCAAGTACTGAGAGAGAGTTATTCAGGTTGGCATTTAATTTAGTTCATTCAGATCAATTCAGGTTTTTCCAACCTATCATTTACTACAAAATTATTATGTTGACTGTGCACTTAATAATGGAAGATATCTTAAAAGCATATTGTATATACTGGTGTATATAGTGGAGATAAATATTTATGGAAAATAATATTTGTTTGCCCTAGATAAGATAGGAAGTTATTTGGGGTCTTAACGAAAATGTGATAATTCTGCTGAAATATAATGCAAGGTGTGATAGCATGATGGTTAAGGTGTAGGGATATGACATGATGTCGATTGTGACATGACGCCAACTGTGACAATCTTGACCATGCCATGATACTTGTCATACCATGTTACTGACCATACATTGATGCTGACCATGCCATGAGACTTACCATGCTGTGATATGGACTGTTGCAATGCTAACCATAATGTGATGCTGACTGTGATGTGATGCTGACTGTGATGTGATGCTGACTGTGACGTGATGCTGACTGTGACGTGATGCTGACTGTGACGTGATGCTGACTGCGACGTGATGCTGACTGTGACGTGATGCTGACTGCGACGTGATGCTGACTGCGACGTGATGCTGACTGCGACGTGATGCTGACTGCGACGTGATGCTGACTGCGACGTGATGCTGACTGCGACGTGATGCTGACTGCGACGTGATGCTGACTGCGACGTGATGCTGACTGCGACGTGATGCTGACTGCGACGTGATGCTGACTGTGACGTGATGCTGACTGTGACGTGATGCTGACTGCGACGTGATGCTGACTGCGACGTGATGCTGACTGCGACGTGATGCTGACTGCGACGTGATGCTGACTGCGACGTGATGCTGACTGTGACGTGATGCTGACTGCGACGTGATGCTGACTGCGACGTGATGCTGACTGCGACGTGATGCTGACTGTGACGTGATGCTGACTGTGACGTGATGATGACTGTGACGTGATGCTGACTGTGACGTGATGCTGACTGTGACGTGATGCTGACTGCGACGTGATGCTGACTGTGACGTGATGCTGACTGCGACGTGATGCTGACTGCGATGTGATGCTGACTGTGACGTGATGCTGACTGCGACGTGATGCTGACCATCCCTCAACACAATAGTCAGATCACTTGTTTATTCTATGATCAAAACCTCATTGTTGAGCTGGAAAGTTGGTCTGGTACTTTATACTCTAATGAATTAGACATAAGTAGATAATTAAAGTTACCAAAATCTTTTAAAATAATTCCTTAATGTGCAAACTTTGGAAATGATTATCATCTCTAAATATAGGCTGGAAAATTAATCATATTACCTGTTGGTGTCAACAACAACAAATATTAGGATCAACTGTATTTTGTATATTGAGATTATTTCTACCAAGTTTGAGATGTTATGCATTGCCATGAAAATCTTTGAAGAGGCTTTAACCATTGTTCCTGTAAATAGATGTAAAGACATTTGGCCACTCATGTAAACAGTTACAAAAAGATACCTAGAACCAATCCTGTATGTAGACATAAAAAGATGTGTTGAATAGTTAAGAAGATTTAATAACCTTTATTAATCACTAGCTATGTCCTTATGCAAGAGGATCAATGTTTTAATTGGAGATGATTGACAGAAATTCATTACTGTATTATATGCTTGGATTTATTAATATCAAGTAGTGTATAATTAGTATCTTAAATGTTCATTAAAGAGGCTTGTATCCTGCAAAATCACTGAAAGTAACACAGGTTATCAATGCAGAAAATCATAATGCAGTAAATTAATGTACTGTCATTAAATGCAATGCAATACCAGTATATTTTATCAATTAGGCTAAATAATACCGTGCATGCTCCTTCATCTGTCCCACAACCATGGAAAATCCTACTTAACATGAAAGTAGATATACAGTGGGTCATACAGAATACTGTAAGTGGTGTTTTGGTAGCTGCTGCTGTGGTCAAGTATCTTGTATCATGCTGTAGTGCAGCGGTCGCCAACCTTACGGAGCTCACGGATCACCAAATTCATAATTTTAAATCCCGCGGACCACTGATGTGAATCCCGCGGTACACCACACAAGAATTGATAGTTATTAAAGTCAAACTATTTGATGTCATTCAATATAACAGTTAAAGAAAATACATAGTTACAATACACAAATAAAACTGTCTCACAGCCCACCGGTTGGTGACCACTGCTGTAGTGCCTGTTACCCCTCTTTGGCACCCAAGCCACAAATGGGACCCCAGTCACAGAGGAAGGGGTCCTCACAGAAGAGCCACTCACCAAGAGCCTCCCATGTGCAGTGTGTGATAGAGCTCTATGTCCTGGAAATAATACGTCGGGATACAGACTCCCGCACCTAGTGCACCACAAAATGCTCCACAAACAAAGGTTATCAATTTGGATGCTCTCTTCCAACCACCAAATACTGTACTCGTAGGATTGGGTCTTAAGACCATTTCCCTAATAGTTGACCTCTTAACAGTTTCGTGCAAATAGGCATCAGTCTGTGTCCGTAATTTTTGTAACGTATGTGCACCTGAGACGCAGGTTGCGTCCCCTAATTAAAATATTTGTTAAAATTCTAATTTTTATTTGATCATTCTGGGACTGGTTTTACAATGAGCGTCTTTAGATTGTGCACAATATGATACCATAATGAACGACGTAGTATGATGTCAGGTGTTGCGGGAGTGCCAATGGGGGACTCTTGGCTGACTTTTGTCGTTGTTGCGGGTGGGACATGCCAGGGTTTTGGACTTTATATGCATATGTCCCTGTGGGTAATTGTATTGCGAACACATTGCTACCAAAATGGACTATGTAGCACGAGAATTGAGGTGAGAAAACTGAAAAGACTATACACATTTTATCGCTGTTTCACTCTCACGGCAAACGATCCCCGATTTTTGTGTTTGGTGCGGGTGGCACGCCGGGCTTTTGGACATTATATGCATATGCTTCTGTGGGAAATTCTATTGCAAACAATTTATTGCAAAAATGGGAAAAAGAGTATACAGCACACATTTCAGTGTCGCCGAACGCTCGCCCGAAACGCCAGGAGTATTACGGGAAAGTCTGTTGGGCACACGCGTGGTGCGTGAAAGTGTTGGTATCCTACATATATTTGCTTTAGGGAAGTCATTACTATTTCCACACATTGATTGTCGATTCTCAGCACTAGCAACTGCTTAACCCCTAAATAGTGCCTGTCTAAAATTAGTTGACAAATCAAATGGGAAAAATTGCATGTGGTGATTGGAGGACTAAAAAAAAACCAGAGTTAATGCTGAATGATTGCTGTCTCCTACTGCTTTGTGACATTCAAACTAGCCTATTAAATGTAATACAGTAAACCAATGATTCAAATATTTCTTTATAGGATTTTAGTTCTGTAGATGAAGGAAGTTGACATGTATCAAGACAAAGCTATATTGGCCTTCCTATCTAGAAAAGGAAGTTCAGAGATGGAATGTGATGTGAGAGAATAAATAAATACTGTACAATGAATTTTGAGGTACTGTATTTGGGTCTTGGTTATTTTGTGATGGATAGTTGTTACTGTTGCGGTAGTAGAGCCTGTTGCTGTGATTTTTGTGGTGCTATATTGTTGTTCCGTAGATGTAGACAAACCATTGTTTGAGACAAAAAGCTTGTTAGGCTAATGAAGTTTTACCTCAAAAAGGTGAGGCTATTCGCAGACACCTGTGCAGCTATTGGCCAAACCCAACGGTGCTATCTTGACGATTGGTATACACATCATCTGCTGTACCACGGCCACACAGCAGCAAAATATGATACAATACTGTACTGCCTGTTTTAATATACCGTAACCTTTGGGAGTTAACTCTGTAACTTTACAAGTGATAATATATTTTCAACAAGTCATTATTATTTCAGGCAAGTTGTTTTTGTCATCCAATTTTCAATACGGAAATTGATGGTGACATCACCGAATGGGTTTGATTTGTTGAAAGCTCTTCAGCAATGTTCCATCCATGAAACTGCCACTCAGTGAAAAAGTCTTTCTCCTTTCATCAGTCATATACAATAACAAATATAAAAATATGAGTGTCTGAAATGTTATACATAATTAGTGACTTCATAAATATACAAATATTATGCCTAATAATTAATCACTGTAATCTAATCTATTGCATATCTAAAAATTATAATAATATTAATATTATTATTAATTATTATTGTTATTACAGTATTGAGAAACTTGCTACACTTCCATAGTGTTTGAATGAAGGTGAGGGAAAGGCCTCATACATGGTGTACTATTAAACCAAATTTTGTAATGAAACCATATGAATGGTTTAAATGATAAATGTCCTTTATTTTTTATCAAGGTGTTTGACTGCACCTTGATTAAGAATGTAGGTTTCATCTGAAAATTTGGTTTAATATTACACTTACACATGTATTGGATCTTTCCCTCACTTTGATTATTATTATTATTATAAATATTATGCTGTTATACAGTTTTTAACAAACATGCATGTATCGAATTATGTTTTTCCTTCCACACAGCTGTGATCTTGAAGGTTCATACATTAAAGAAGATCTTCAGGAGAAAAGATGAAAAGCCATTACCCACTCACCTCCACACACATGTATAAATCCCAGTATATTTGGGCATTTGATTAATGGATAATTGTGAAAAAGCTAAAGAAATGCTTCATGAAATGAAACACTATTGATACCAAAGATGTTTCATGGTTGTATTTTAGCGAATTGAAGTCACTACATTCAAAAGAGGTTTTCATTTGGCTTTATAGACATTCATTAATAAGAAATTAAGTGTGGTGAAATAAGGAGCCTTGAGTTTCTCAATGAGTATATATTGTACTTTTCCATATGCTTCTGTATGAAAAAATGTGCACATGAACATTCTATAATTTTCATTAATAAAGAAATAATTTTTGAGCTTGTTAATGGCTCAGGACCAGCAGTCAGACATAAGGTATATGGCTGTGGTGACACTGGAACAAAAGCATCCCTGCAGGGTCATACATTGTGTGGGGCAGCTACAAGTCTCATCTAGTCCCAGGTATACATTTTGCAGAATTTAAACTGACTGGTTTTGTATTTTAAAGCTCACTAGGATAAACTTATTTGGTTACTGTGTGGTGGACTTCAAGCCCATCACTGACCAGGTTATATGTAACTATGTTAACACTACATTAATGCTGGAGAACTTGGTTGTTAAAACCATTTAACCTTGTATATGGTCCTGTAGCACAGTGGTCTACATCCTCAACTTGCAATCCAGGATCCCAGATTCAGTCCCCAGTTGAGACAGAAAGGAATGGGCACGTTTCCTTTCATCCGATGCCTTTGTGCACCTAGCAGTAAAATAGGTAGTAAGAGGTTAGGCAGTTTTTTGGATTGCATCCTGGAAAAGGTCAGTACAGTAGTTGACCTAAGGGGGACCTCAATAAGCCTATTATTCCAAATAAGCCAATGGGAATAATAATACTGTAATACAGTAATAATAATAATAATAATAATTATTGTGAAAATCGGTATGAGCCACGTGGAGGAATTGAACCTGCTCACTGGGTACTCCCAAATACATGTCTTTGACCACCTAACCATAATATGCTCAAAAGCAAATGAAACCTGGGATTCCACTGAATCCTCTAGGGTCCTGAGGCTTCCATTGAAGCCAATTCAGGGTTTCACTCATTGCTTGCATGCACTCTGGCTGATATAGGAATTCTGCCCCCTATCACTTCTCTTCAAATGCACAAAGAAATTGCATTAATGTGATGTATCAATGAGAAAATCAGTAGGAGCCCTCAGGAGGATTCCAACCTGCACACTGTGTACTCCCAAGCACATGCCCAAGACCGCTTGAGAGTACAGTACTTGGAAGTATTTGGGAGCACTAAACATTGATTGAATAGAATCTTTATTTGTAAAAAAAAATTGTTGCAGTTTATATTTGTATTTCTATAATGTCACTAACATCTTAAAAAGATAAAATGACCTGTGAGTAAACATGAAACGTGTCACAAAGTATGGGGTACTGAGAAATAGAATCACATCAAGACCATAGATCTTGATGCATCTCCCTGGTATTATTGAGAACAGGAAGACCCACCAGTTTCCTGTTCCCATTGAGGCCAATAGAGATAGTGGCCCTCGGGTAAATATGCCATGCTAATTAATATTTGGACAGACTTTAGGAAACTATATAAGGATGTATTAAGAACATAGTCACCTTATATCTTCGGTACTAGAACATGCAGTACCAGAATGGAGACAACAATGTTCTTTCAGAATTAGAGGTTCAACAAAACACTAGTCATAACCTGAATGCTGTGAATTTATAAAGTAGGTATTTTCCAGATAATGATAATGTTTAGGCTGAGTAACAAAATGAAAGGGGAATTCATTGAAGCAAAGAGAATCCATAAAGGTGTTAGAAAGTATGGGGAGAAGTTAATGGTTCGACCCTGCTGCTATGTCGGTGCCTCTTCACCAATGTATCTGACACTATTCACAAAGAACGTTGAAGGATTTGAGGTAGATCAAAGCTTTTGTAGCTGAAGACTTGAGACATTCTTCAATTCATGAAATTAAATTTCCCATTACAGTTCACTAACGATATGTACTTTTTTTCATACTGTAGCATACCAATAATGTCTTAATTTACTGGACATTTCTTTACTGGTTTACTTGGCATTAATAAGTGGAATATCTAAGTAAGATTGCTGGTCCTTAAATGTTGAGTGTGGTGATGTCCAGATATCCAAAATTGTTAATGGGCAAGTTTCACCATAAAGAGGATGAATCAAACATTTTTCTGGGGAAGCCCCTTCGCCTCCCTGGAGCTATCCAGGCTGTTATGTATATCATTAGACTTTAGCATCAGTTAGTGTGAATGTACACTAACTGGAGTTCTAAGCCTACCTGGGATCCACAAGCCAGAACCTGGCCCCCTCAGAGAGACACGAAGAGCAATTGCCTATAGAAATGCACATGGGATTTGGAGCGTTCTATATCTGCCATCGCCTGGGACAGGCACCCAGAAAGGTAAGCACCCCAAAACAAACCCATATTCTGGTTAAAACGACTAAAATAGACAAACGAGTGGACAGAACTCCCCAAATGAAAATGAGTAAATGAGCATGACGTCACGCGAGCCGTGCCGCATATCTGTACCCCATCCTCCTCCTCCCCTGGAGAGGGAGAGAGGGCCCCAGACCCACCACACCGGCGATCCACCATGCAGTTAGCCCAACCACTTGGGCTGAACAGTAGAGCGACGGTCTCGCATCATGCAGGTCGGCGTTCAATCCCCGACCATCCAAATGGTTGGGCACCATTCCTTTCCCCTGTTCCATCCCAAATCCTTGTCCTGGCCCTTTCCAAGTGCTATGTACTGTAGTCGTAATGGCTTGGCAATTTCCCCTGATAATTCCCTCCCTCCCCCCACCATGCAGTTCTTCGGCTGATTTGATTGTGGCATGGTCGTGTGGCTCCAGCTCCAGACTCACTGTGTGTTGTGCTGTACCTTGGGTTCAATACTGCTCTTACGGTGGAGTGCATTGTTTCACCTCCGGCCTGCTCATGCGTCGCCTGAGCCGTCCTGGTCTTTGGACAGAGTGCTCGCTTTCCTTTCATCTCCTCGTTTCGTTGTGGCCCCTTCGGTCCAGGATTGTTTTTCCAAGGCACTTTTCTTGTTGGCTTTGGCCTCTGGGGGTCGGGTAGGGGAGCTTCATGCTCTCCTCCGGCGCAGGGGTTTCTGCTCTTTTGGTCGTGGTGATTGTTTTGTTCGTTTGCAGCCGTCTCCTTCTTTTCTGGTGAAGAATGAGACTTCTGCATTCCGGAGGGGTCCATGGGTGGTTGATACTTGGTTGGTCAGGCCGGGGGTGCATCATGTTTTGTGTCCGGTTGCGGCGCTTCGCCGTTATTTGCGTGCCACAGCTTCTGTGTCCGGGGACGCGCTGTGGGTTGATCCGGTTTCCCTTCTTCCCTGTTCGTGGGTTCAGGGTCTCCCAGGTTGTCCGCAGGGTTATTAAGTCCAGCCAGCCTGCGGTCTATCCCCATGCCCATGATGTTCGTAAGTTCGCGGCTCTTGCTGCCATCTTTGGGAATATGTCTTGGTCTGATATTTGGGCGCGGGGATTTTGGCGGTCAAACAGGGTCCTGGCTGCTCGTTACCTTGAGAATGTCCCTGGGCCTCGTCGGGCCTGTGTTGCTTTGGGTCGGCGGTTGCAGCCAGTTGTCTCGGCTTCGAGTTGAGGAGTGAGCGACGACCGCCTCCCGGGTAAGTCCCTCTTTTTTCTGTCTGTGGGTAGTTAGCTCCGGGGAGCCGACAGGGCTCCCCCCAGAAAACCAGCGTTGAATGTAATGAAACGCCATTTTCTGGGTGAGTCCCGGAGGCTCCCCGGCATCCCTCCCTCCCTCCCTCCGGTCGACGGTTTTTCGCGTTTTTGACATCCAGCCTCAAGAACTGAGGTGTGGGTAGCCGGCGTGGGGGTCTGGAGCTCCCCCTTCCCCCTCCCGGGGAGGGGGGAGCTGCGCAGACAACGGCACGGCGGTGTGTGACTTCACACTAGTTTGCTTGTTTTCGGTTGGGGAGTTCTATCCACTAGTTCGGCTTTTGGTAGCAATTTTAACCAGAATAGGGGTTTGTTTTGAGGCGCTTTCCTTTCTGGGTGCCTGTTCCGGTCGATGGCAGACATAGAATGCTTCCAACCACACGGGGGCTTCTATAGGCCATTGCTCCCCTTGCCTCTCTGAGGGGGCCCGGTTCTGGCCGTGGTCCCCGGTAGGCCTTAGAACTCCATACACATGACTGATGCCAAAGTCTGACATTAGCATATCAGCCTGGGATAGCTCCAGGGAGCCTCTGGGAGAAAATGGTGTTTCATTACATTCAACGCTGGTTTTTTCGCGGTTTTGATATCCAGCCTCAGAACTGGGGCGGGGATCGCCGGCGCGGGAGTCTGGGGCTCCCCCTTCCCCCTCCCGGGGAGGGTGGAGCTGCGCAGACATGAGGTGCGGCTCGTGTGACGTCATGCTTGTTAGTTCGTTTTCCTGGGGGGAGTTCTGTCCACTCGTTTGTCGATTTTTGTTGTTAACCAGCATAGGGGTTTGTTTTGTGGCGCTTACCTTTCTGGGTGCCTGTCCCGGTCGATGGCAGATATAGAATGCCCCAAATCACATTTGCATTTCTATGGGCCATTGCTCCCCATGCCTCTCTGAGGGGGCCAGGTTCTGGCTCGTGGTCCCCGGTAGGCCTAGAACTCCACCTACATCGACTGATGCAAAATAGTTAGGGTAGCCATATCAGCCATGGATAGCTCCGGGAAGCCTCCGGGACTCACCCAGAAAATGGAGTTTCATTACATTCAACGCTGGTTTTTTGTCCCTTGCTGTTTGCGAACTCTGCAGTTGAGCAGTATATTCAGGCGGCGGCTTCCAGCTGTCGTCCGATATCCGACTTGTTGGTTCTCCGAGGGTCCCGGGGTGAGTTCTTCCCGGAGGGGTCATGCCAAGGCTCAGGGTTCCGCGTGTCGGGGTACGCCACAGGTGCCAGTTTTGGAGCCGGCTCCGCCTTCGGAACCATCTGCATGTGGTCGGCACGGTGTTCACTTCGTGCACAGGTCGGGTTTTCGTAAGGGGCGCCAGCCCTTTTGCGATTCACCCATTTGACGGGACGATGGAAGGGAGGCTTGCTCTGTTCGCTCAAGCTGGGTCTCACAATTCGTGGGCTTTTCAGGTCGTTTCTCGCGGCCTGCGGTGGTGTTGAGTGGCTCCTCCTCCTTCAGGGGGTTCAGGGCTTGTGGGGCAGGCCTCTTCCCTGTGCTCTGGTTGTCTCGGAGTGGGTGTGCTTGGGCGTGGTCGAAATGACGATGTCTCTCAGGTGGGTCTCCCACCTGTTTCCAGTTCCGAAACAGGACTGTACGAACCTGCGGTTCGTTCTGGACTTGTCCCGTCTGAACCCCTGGGTTTCTTGCCCCTCTTTTTGGATTACCACTCTGTCCCAGGTCCGGCTTTTGTTGGAGCCAGGCGCTTGGATGGTGACCCTGGACCTCAAGGATGCTTATTGGCATGTCCCTGTTCATCCAGTGTTCAGGGACAGGCTCAGTTTTGCTGTGGGGCGTCAGAGTTGCCACTTTCATTGTCTCCCTTTTGGGTTGAACCTGGCACCTCTCGTGTTCACACGCATTATCAGGATCGTGGTGGCCCGTCTGCATCTTTTAGGTGGTCGGGTGTTGGCTTACCTCAACGACTGGTTGGTCTGGGCTCCCAGTCAATCCACGTGTCTGCTCGTCAGGGGTTTGGTGCCTTCCCAGCTAGCCGGGTTCGGGTTCCTGGTAAACTGGCAGAAGTCCCATCTGGTCCCCTCCCAGGTTCGGGGGGAGGACTTGGCTGGGTCTTGTGTGGGACTTTCGGACCGCTTCCTTGTCTCTCTCTCCGAAGTCTCTTCTTCAGCTGCGGCCCAGCATGTGCTTGTTTCTAGGGGGCCTCCCGGGTCACCCAGCAATTGCTCGAGGGTTTGTGCGGGAGCCTGAACTTTGCGATGGTGGTCTACCTGCTGGGTCGGGTTTAGCTTTGTCGGCTGTTCTGACTCCTTTGGGGACGTCCCATCCGCCTCTCCCACGATCGCTGGGTTCGTCCTCTGGGGGCTTTGTGTCATCGACTTCCTCATCGGGTTTTTCAGGGTTCAATGCCTTGGCGCCTACAGAGCCCTCGCTCGATGTGTTCACGGATGCATTGTCTCGTGGCTGGGGCTTTGTGACTAGTGCTTACCAGGCCGGCTCGGGGCGGTGGGGTCTGCCCTTCCGTCAGGCCCGCAGCACTGGTGCGGGAGTTCGCGGCAGTATAGTTTTTCGCTTCGGAGGGTTCGGGTTGCCCACAGATAGACGACCCGTTCCATTTGGACTGCTCCCTGGTAGTTCATTGCCTGAATCTAAGGGTTCAATACGGTCCTTGGCTCTTTGGGGCTGGTCGCTTATCATGACTCGTTTGCCGAGTTCTCTGGGTTGGCTCTCCTGGCAGTTCACGTCCGGGGGGTGTCCAACGTCCTGGCAGACGGCCTGCCCCAGTTTATTCCCCTGTCCATGGAATAGACAGTCAATGCTGACTCATTCAGTTGGCTCTGCCAGACGTTTGGGGACTCAGAGGTGAACCTCTTCGCGTCAGTGTGGTCGAGGCGTCGTCCGGTATATGTGGCGCCCTTCCCCGATCACGAGGCTGTTGGGATCGATGCCTTCCGGCACAACTGGTCGAGGTGAGGGTTCCTATACTTCTTTCCCCTGGTTCAGCTGTTGCTCCAGGTCCTTGCTCGCTTGGAGATTTGGTAAGGGAGAGTAGTCCTCTTGGACCCATGGTGGCCGGCCCAGCCTTGGTTTCAAGGCTGGGCCGGCCACCATGCGGCAAGCAGCGCCTGCTGCTTGCTCGGTGCTCGGACACCGAGCAAGCAGCAGGCGCTGCTTGCTCGGTGTCCGAACCCAGAGGGTTTCTGCAGCTCCACCTCTTTCGACATATCAGTCCGGTCCGTTACAAGACTGGTTCGGTCTTCTACTCGAGTCTTCGCGTTTGGTCTTTTTGACTCGAGTCTATCACCATCTGTATGGTGATCAGGTGGCTTCTTTGATGGTGTCCCACCTGCGGGCTTTGTCTCGGTGGCAGTATGAAGTTTCCTGACAGTCCATCTGTTTCTTTCCATCTCTTCGTCGCTGTACTTCGCTTTCTGTTAAGGTTGTTTTGTTCTTTCTCTTGTGGCCAGTTTCAGGACCGTCATCTTATGGTGAATACTGTCGCCTCATATCGTGGGGCATTGGCAGAGCCACTGCAGCTTGCTTTCGGTATTAATGTTACTTCGGCACCGTTTTGCAAGCTGTCTCGAGCATTGTTTCACCACCGGCCTGCTCATGCGCCGCCTGAGCCAGCCTGGTCTTTGGACAGAGTGCTCTCGTATCTGTCTTCGCCTTGATTTCTTGTGGCTCCTTCAGTTCAGGATTGTTTTTCCAAAGTTCTTTTCTTGTTGGCATTGGCTGCTGGGGGTCATGTTGGGGAGCTTCATGCTTTCCTCCGGCACAGGGGTTCCTGCTCTTTTTGGTCATGATGATAGGCTTGTTCATTTGCAGCCGTTTCCTCCTTTTCTGGCGAAGAATGAGACTGCTGCTTGCCGGTGGGGTCCTTGGGTTCTTGATGCTTGGTTGGTCAGGCCGGGGGTGCATCATGTGTTGTGTCCGGTTGCGGTCCTCTGCCGTTATTTGTGCGCCACAGCCTCTGTGGTCGGGGACGTGCTTTAGGTTGATCCGGTTTCCCTTCTTCCTTGTTCTCGGGTTCGGGTGTCTCAGGTTGTCCGCAGGGTTGTTCGGTCTAGCCAGCATGTGGTCTATACCCGTGCCAATGACGTTTGTAAGTTTGCGACGCTTGCTACCGTCTTTGGTAACATGTCCTGAACTGACATTCGGGACACGGAGTTTTTGGTGGTCAAACAGGGTCCTGGCTGCATGCTACCTTGTGAATGTTCCTGGCCCTAGACAGGCCGGTGCAGATTTAGGTCGGTGGTTGCAGCCTGTTGTCTAGACTTCGAGTTGAGATGTGAGCACCAACCGCCTCCCGGGTAAGTCCCTCTGGTTTTCGTCTTTGGTAAAGTAACTCCGGGGAGCCAAAGTGGCTCCCCCCTCCCCCTTCCCCCTAGAAAACCGGCGTTGAATGTAATGAAATGCCATTTTCTGGGTGAGACCCAGAGGCTCCCGGTCGGAGAGGGAGCCGGTCAGCCGAGTGGACAGGACGCTGGACTTGTGATCCTGTGGTCCAGGGTTCAATCCCGGGCGTCGGTGAGAAACAATGGACAGAGTTTCTTTCACCCTATGCCCCTGTTACCTAGCAGTAAAATAGGTACCTGGGTGGGGTGTTAGTCAGATGTCATGGGCTGCTTCCTGGGGGTGGAGGCCTGATCGAGGACCGGGCAGCGGGGACACTAAAGCCCCGAAATCAAATCAAGATAACCTCCCCAGCAACCCTCTTTCTCCCCCCCCCCTCCCACCCTCCGGTTAGCATTTTTTTCACAGGTTTTTTACATCCAGCCTCAGAAATGCAGGGTGGATCGCCGGTGCGGTGGGTCTGGGACTCCCCCTATCCCCACCCAGGGGGCAGTGGGAGCTGTGCAGACATGCGGCGCGGCTCGTGTGATGTCATGCTCATTTGCTCGTTTTCATTTGGGGAGTTCTGTCCACTTGTCTGTCTATTTTAGTCATTTAACCAGAATAGGGGTTTGTTTGGGGGCGCTTACGTTTCTGGGTGCCTGTCCTGGTCGATGGCAGATATAGAATGCTCCAAATCCCATGTGCATTTCTATAGGCCATTGCTACTCGTGCCTCTCTGAGGGGGAGGCCAGGTTCTGGCTCGTAGTCCCTAGTAGGTTTAGCACTCCATTCACACTGACTGATGCCAAAGTCTAATGATATATATATATCAGCCTGGATAGCTCCGGGGAGCCTCCAGGTCTCACCCAGAAAATGACATTTCATTACATTCAACACAGGTTTTTTGTTTAAATTTGTTGAATATTTATATCATTGATTTTGTTTATTTAATGAGTCTTAAGAATGTGCATGTATTGTAGGTCAGTTTTTTATAATATATATTCATAATGTTTTTAAATTAAGAAAATCAAATGCATTGCTTATAAATCAAGAGTATATTTATACATTATTAAATCAGTAATATAGAGTACAGTAGCGAACATATTTTTGACAATAAGGTGATCAAAAATTGCCTCCATCTAAAATATGATCAGTCTCTCCCAGATTAAAAATATCAAACAAAGGAGGGCATTTTGCTTGTTCCTCCCTGGCTGCAACATATTTGAAATTCCTCTTCAAGAGCCAAACTCGTGCATGTTAACAACCTCGTGTCGTCGCTCTCTCTCTTATAATACATTTTTATTAAATTTATTTTTAAATATTATTGAATAAATTGTTTTGTATTTCTCACCTGTAGATTTTTTTGCACTAAATATGCCATACTTTGTATTACCATCAAGGTTTAGTTTAAATTATTGTATTGTTATTATTTGTAGTTAAAGGTCTCCCTCAGTGAGTGGTTCCTTGATATTGCATCCACGACTGTCGTCTGAAAACTCTTTCAACATGTGGTCAATGTCTGTCTGATGTGGTTCTTGGAACACTATCACCACTAATTCCCTCCTCGATTTGGCTTTCACAAATGTCGCAGCATGACTGATGTCTTGGTGAACTTAGAGGTCTATATTCATACTGCCTTAACTGCGAAGACGACCTCCATTTTTGTTGTCCTTGTTGATCTGGAAAAGGCATATGACACCACCTGGAGATACCACATTCTGTCCCAACTCTGTTCTTTTGACCTTTGCTGTAATCTCCCTCTTTTCCTACAAAGCTTCCTCTGTAGTTGTTCCTTTAGAGTGAGGCTTGGTGCCATACTCTTTGCCTGTTTTCGGCAATACGAAGGTGTACCTCAAGGTAGTGTTTTGAGTACTACTCTTTTCGTGGGTGCCCTCAATGGTCTTCTTTCCTCCCTCCCTTCTGGCAATTTCTCTGCTCTCTCTATTGATGGTCTTACCCTTTGCTGTGACGGTGATGACTCGCCTACCATCCAATGACGGTTTCAACTTGCAATTCATGACTTGACGTCCTGGGAAAACCATCATGGCTTCAAGCTATACAACTATAATTTGTGCTATGACTTTTACTCGGAAGCAGGTCGTTCTTCGTCCCCCTTTGCTACTTTATGGTAATCCCCTTTTATACAAAGATTCTGCTAAGTTTTTGGGGTTAATCTTTGACACTCGTTTGTCTTGGTTGCCCCATATCTCTTACCTCCAAGTTGAATGCTTCAAGGCCCTTAACTTACTTATGGTTTTGTCCCACACTTCCTAGGGAGTACATTCCACTCTCGTGTTGTCTAAACTTGATTATGGATGTCCTTCTTACTTGTCTGCCTCTCCATCTACTCTTTGCTGTCTCTATTCTCTGCACCATACTGGGTTATGCCTCAGCTCTGGTGCTTTTCATTCAACTCCTACCTTAAGCCTATATGTTGAAACTGGCAATCTGTCTACAGGATCGCCGTGATAGTTACTGTCTTTGCTACCTAGTGTGGTCCCTGCAACACCCTCACTCTAGTTTATGCCGTTCTTTGACCATTGCCCCTCCTGTGGTCTCTGTTCCCTTTCACCTTCTACCTCTTTCTGTATGGTTGTCTCGCTTGCAAGTTTCTCTTTCCGTTGGGCTTACCAATATTTCTCCTCGCGTCGTCCCATCCTCGCCCCTCATGGAGGGTTCCCCTTCCTAAGTTTTGTAAAACCCTGACCAACATGACTAAAGCTTTTACCTCTCCTACAGTTCTGAAGTGCCTTTTCCTTGCACACTTCTTCGCACTCCCACTCCATTAACGTCTTCACAGATGGGTCCAAGTCTGCAGGCGGTGTAGACTACTGTAGTTTTTCCTGGCCACACCAATATGTATCGCCTGCCTCCAGAGACTAGTATCTTCAGGGCAGACCTTTATAGTATTTTGTGTGCTTTTTGTCAACTGATTTATCGCTGTCAATCTTCCTTTGTTGTTGTCATTGATTTTTGCAGTGCCCTCGTGGCTCTAGAGTCCTTTAATCCAGTTCATCCTGTGGTAGTTGAAATTCAACATAGTCTGTTTCTTATCTCCAACAGATTTAAGACAGTGGAGTTTTGCTGGGTTCCCAGACATATTGATGTGTCCTTAAATGAGTGTGTGGATGCTGCCGCTAAGGAGGCTATCCGCACCTGTCCCATCTCTCTTAAAGGTGTTCCTTATTCCAACTTCTACTTGGTTATTCATTCCTCAATCCTTGCCTGTTGGCAGGGTCATTGGTCTTTTGTTACTGGTAACAAGCTGCGTGTTCTTAAGGGTAGCGTGTCTCCCATGGCCTTCCTCCTACCACCATAACTGGCAGTGGGAAACGGCTTTGGCGATGTTACATATTGGCCATACACGTTTAACTCTCAGGCACTTAATGGAGTGCTGCCCTGCTTCTTATTGTCCAAACTGCATTGTCCCCTCTTACGGTCATGCATATCCTTGTTGAATGTTCAGACTTCCAGGACGTGCATGTGTCTTACTTCCCGACTGTCTCTTGCGGTCACTTGGCCCTCCATAGAATTCTTGGTGAATCAGATACCTTTGATATCGTTCGCCTTATGAGTTTTTGTTCTCATATTGGCATCCTTAGTGATATTTAACGCCTTTTGAATATCCCGCACATTTAATGGTGCTACATAGCCTTCCCGGCTTGGTGCCTTCTTCTGATAATTACTTACTTGTGAAAAAGCTTCTCCTGTTCTCAGTCCTACATTCTGGCTTGTTGAGCTTGAAATTGTTACTCCTTGTTTGTTACACCCGATCCTTTGAAGAAATTGTCTGGATGAATATCCTCCAAATTGTTCAGTACAGTATTTTAAAAGTTTCGATGAGATCAGCCGTGTCATGCCTGATTTGCGGACATGCTTCCCCTCAACTGTTTCTGATACGAG
Organism: Procambarus clarkii; assembly: GCF_040958095.1. Taxonomy (NCBI): domain Eukaryota; kingdom Metazoa; phylum Arthropoda; class Malacostraca; order Decapoda; family Cambaridae; genus Procambarus; species Procambarus clarkii. The sequence continues at coordinate 19,076,563 of NC_091192.1, read as the reverse complement.
AGATGACTTAGCTCTGGAATGATTGTTGTTGTTCGATGTTCAACTGTCTCGAGAGCAACTATGTCCTTTTGAAGAGGAGGTTTCCATGTTTGGATACAATAATCTAAGTGGAGCCACACCAGAGATTTATGCAGTTTGATAATTACCTTCTTTTCCTTAAAGACTAAGGTTTTGATTTTAGACCTTGATTATTCCTAGGCTTTGATTAACTTTTTACTGCCGCTCTTCCCCACAAGCCCTTCTTTTTCACAACACCTTATTAGACTGTAATGTATATGGTGGTTTTATGTTTATTTAATATAGTTAGGTTACAGCAGCGGGATGACGTGTCGTGACAGGTTGAGACACGGATGCTTTTACCTGGCGGAATCGAGTAGGATGGAGCTTGAGGCCAGGGGTGAAGAGCTTGAACTAGGGGTGAGAACAGAGAAATGTGGGTGGGAGTGGCTGTGAGAACGAAGCGAGGCTTGCAGCGTCTGGTGTGAGAGTTGGAACTACTGACAATGCTGTATTCCCGACCGTGTTTTATCTGTCCTAACCTTGTGTTGGACACAATTTGATGTTCTCTTGGCAGGTTGATCATCATTTAGTCTAATGGGAAGATTTGCTGGCAGTTAGTTTTGATTGTTATAAGTAACTCTTGGAAACGTTGGAGAATATGTATTAATGTAAATGCAGGTAAATGCACCTAACCTGCATTAATGTAATGCATGTAAATGTGATTACAGATATCATTAATGATTAATGAATAGATTGCAGGGAATTACTGATAAATTTAGGTAGTTAAAATAGTTTCTTATAAAGTGGAATAGTTGGGGGATAATTTAAGTAGCTGGTACATATGATTACATACATACGAAACAATGTGGTTTGCTACAAGACGCCGCCTTCCACTCTGTTCCTCACTATACCTCTGCAGAAGCGGAATTTGAACTGTGCTCAGGCTGTACTCTATCAGCCTGCAGCCTGAAAATGACACCGACGCTAACAGACCCCAGATTCTATTATTTTGTTTTAGAAGACTCTCTCTAAGTGAGAGTTGACAAGCTTGTATCCACCATTACTGTTGACACTCTCCCTGGATATCTGGAAGAATAACCAAAAGATTGCAGGTAAATTTGTTCCAGACATATTACCTATCCTTCACCTTAGTATTGTCACTCCTACTGTTGTGCACCCCCTTGTAGAATGTCCTTATTTTCGGGATGATTAATGTATGTTTTGCTTTCCTAATGTCCCTCGAGATCATTCGTCTCGCGATTCAAGCCTTGGTAGATCTGATACCTTTGATATTGCTCGCTTGTATCATTTTGTTCTGTAATAACTATCTCTGATATTTACCGCCTTTTGAATATCCAGCGACACAGATGGTACTACATGATCTTCCCAGCTTTGGCGCCTTCTTTTAATTGCTTACTTTTATATGACACTGTTGAAAGTACAGTACTGCAAGAGTTTTGGCATCCACCACCACCTCACTTTTTCCAACTGTCTACCACTGTTTGCAATTGAGAATTTTCTAATAATTGTGTGTGCGTCCGTTTTTTTGCATTTGTGTTACTCATGTGGCCCCCAACAACGAGGTGGTTTGATAAAATATGTACCCTAAACTTGACCATCGAGTGCTGTCGGCGGTTAGGTTAAGGGCCTCACAACTTCCAACCGTTGTGTACAGTCATTGTGGTCTAGTGGTATACTACTGGATACACTAAGGTGCATGGAGCCCCTGGCTGTCTGGGTTTGAATCCTTCAGGTTCGAATATATATATATATATATATATATATATATATATATATATATATATATATATATAACTGAAAACTCACACCCCAGAAGTGACTCGAACCCATACTCCCACAACTGGTATGTACAGGGACGCCTTAATCCGCTTGACCATCACGACCGGACATAAGGAAGTGATAGCCGAGGCTATATGAACCACTTCCCCGCCGGCACTCGGATGGTAATCTTGGGCATAGCATTTTATCAAATCACCTCATTCTTTGGGGCACACGTGAGGAACACAAATGCAAACAAGCCTGAATGGTCCCCAGGACTATATACAACTGAAAACTCACACCCCAGAAGTGACTCGAACCCATACTCCCACAACTGGTATGTACAGGGACGCCTTAATCCGCTTGACCATCACGACCGGACATAAGGAAGTGATAGCCGAGGCTATATGAACCACTTCCCCGCCGGCACTCGGATGGTAATCTTGGGCATAGCATTTTATCAAATCACCTCATTCTTTGGGGCACACGTGAGGAACACAAATGCAAACAAGCCTGAATGGTCCCCAGGACTATATACAACTGAAAACTCACACCCCAGAAGTGACTCGAACCCATACTCCCACAACTGGTATGTACAGGGACGCCTTAATCCGCTTGACCATCACGACCGGACATAAGGAAGTGATAGCCGAGGCTATATGAACCACTTCCCCGCCGGCACTCGGATGGTAATCTTGGGCATAGCATTTTATCAAATCACCTCATTCTTTGGGGCACACGTGAGGAACACAAATGCAAACAAGCCTGAATGGTCCCCAGGACTATATACAACTGAAAACTCACACCCCAGAAGTGACTCGAACCCATACTCCCACAACTGGTATGTACAGGGACGCCTTAATCCGCTTGACCATCACGACCGGACATAAGGAAGTGATAGCCGAGGCTATATTATGTCCGGTCGTGATGGTCAAGCGGATTAAGGCGTCCCTGTACATACCAGTTGTGGGAGTATGGGTTCGAGTCACTTCTGGGGTGTGAGTTTTCAGTTGTATATAGTCCTGGGGACCATTCAGGCTTGTTTGCATTTGTGTTCCTCACGTGTGCCCCAAAGAATGAGGTGATTTGATAAAATGCTATGCCCAAGATTACCATCCGAGTGCCGGCGGGGAAGTGGTTCATATAGCCTCGGCTATCACTTCCTTATGTCCGGTCGTGATGGTCAAGCGGATTAAGGCGTCCCTGTACATACCAGTTGTGGGAGTATGGGTTCGAGTCACTTCTGGGGTGTGAGTTTTCAGTTGTATATAGTCCTGGGGACCATTCAGGCTTGTTTGCATTTGTGTTCCTCACGTGTGCCCCAAAGAATGAGGTGATTTGATAAAATGCTATGCCCAAGATTACCATCCGAGTGCCGGCGGGGAAGTGGTTCATATAGCCTCGGCTATCACTTCCTTATGTCCGGTCGTGATGGTCAAGCGGATTAAGGCGTCCCTGTACATACCAGTTGTGGGAGTATGGGTTCGAGTCACTTCTGGGGTGTGAGTTTTCAGTTGTATATAGTCCTGGGGACCATTCAGGCTTGTTTGCATATATATATATATATATATATATATATATATATATATATATATATATATATATATATATATATATATATATATATATATATATATATATATATATATTAGTATATTTTGGTAGCAGTCTTTCCTGTAGACATATATTATTAAATATGACCGAAAAAGTAAGATTAATAATTCTAACACGAATTTTCTCAATCTTTCGTACATTACGCTTCACTGTTGGAGGTAAATCAAAAATCACTTCTCCAAAATTCATTTTTATTTCTAGTCTGACGCGACACGGGCGCGTTTCGTAAAACTTATTACATTTTCAAAGACTTCACAAATACACAACTGATTAGAACTTGCGTTTCCCTGATTTTATATCTACATTTGAGTGAGGTGGGAAGGGTGATGTGGCATTACATTTGAGTGAGGTGGGAAGGGTGATGTGGCATTAACACAAGACAGAACACTAGGGGATATTAATAGGGTATTAAAAGTATCAACACAAGACAGAACAGAAACAATGGGTATTGAATAGAAGTGTTTGTAGAAAGCCTATTGGTCCATATTTCTTGATGCTTCTATATTGGGGCGGAGTCTTGAGGTGGGTAGAATATAGTTGTGCAATAATTGGCTGTTGATTGCTGGTGTTGACTTCTTGATGTGTAGTGCCTCGCAAACGTCAAGCCGCCTGCTATCGCTGTATCTATCGATGATTTCTGTGTTGTAAACAACAACTTTCTGTGTTGTAAACAACACAGAAATCATCGATAGATACAGCGATAGCAGGCGGCTTGACGTTTGCGAGGCACTACACATCAAGAAGTCAACACCAGCAATCAACAGCCAATTATTGCACAACTATATTCTACCCACCTCAAGACTCCGCCCCAATATAGAAGCATCAAGAAATATGGACCAATAGGCTTTCTACAAACACTTCTATTCAATACCCATTGTTTCTGTTCTGTCTTGTGTTGATACTTTTAATACCCTATTAATATCCCCTAGTGTTCTGTCTTGTGTTAATGCCACATCACCCTTCCCACCTCACTCAAATGTAATGCCACATCACCCTTCCCACCTCACTCAAATGTAGATATAAAATCAGGGAAACGCAAGTTCTAATCAGTTGTGTATTTGTGAAGTCTTTGAAAATGTAATAAGTTTTACGAAACGCGCCCGTGTCGCGTCAGACTAGAAATAAAAATGAATTTTGGAGAAGTGATTTTTGATTTACCTCCAACAGTGAAGCGTAATGTACGAAAGATTGAGAAAATTTGTGTTAGAATTATTAATCTTACTTTTTCGGTCATATTTAATAATATATATATATATATATATATATATATATATATATATATATATATATATGTCGTACCTAGTAGCCAGAATGCACTTCTCAGCCTACTATTCAAGGCCCGATTTGCCTAATAAGCCAAGTTTTCATGAATTAATGTTTCTTCGACTACCTAACCTACCTAACCTAACCTAACCTAACTTTTTCGGGTACCTAACCTAACCTAACCTATAAAGATAGGTTAGGTAGGGTTGGTTACGTTCGGTCATATACCTACGTTAATTTTAACTCCAATAAAAAAAATTGACCTCATACATAATAAAATGGGTAGCTTTATGATTTCATAAGAAAAAAATTAAAGAAAATATATTAATTCAGGAAAACTTGGCTTATTAGGCAAATCAGGCCTTGCATAGTAGGCTGAGAAGTGCGTTCTGGCTACTAGGTACTAGTCAATAACGGCTTCTCCAATGGTTTCGTCGAAGACATCATAAGAAGGAAAGTGAAAAGCCATGCAACCTCTGAAGAGACAACTAACACAACACCTATACCCCCTATTAGACTATTTTACAGGAACTTCTTTTCCACAGCTCATAAAACGGAGGAAAGGGTCCTGAAAGATATTGTTAATAGGAACGTTATCCCTACAGACAAAAATCAGAGGATACAACTGACGATTTACTATAAAACCAGAAAAACGGCCAGCCTACTCATGAGAAACTCTCCAGACACAAAACAGAACGCTTTAAAAGAGACTAACGTCGTCTATGCCTTCAAATGCCCACTTGGGGACTGTAAGCTCCAAAAAACCCAGTATATAGGCAAGACAACAACATCTCTTTCTAGGCGTTTAACGATGCATAAGCAACAGGGCTCCATTAAGGAACACATAATCTCTTCCCACAACCAAACCATCGCTAGAGAAATCCTAGTAAACAACACAGAAATCATCGATAGATACAGCGATAGCAGGCGGCTTGACGTTTGCGAGGCACTACACATCAAGAAGTCAACACCAGCAATCAACAGCCAATTATTGCACAACTATATTCTACCCACCTCAAGACTCCGCTCCAATATAGAAGCATCAAGAAATATGGACCAATAGGCTTTCTACAAACACTTCTATTCAATATCCATTGTTTCATGTTCTGTCTTGTGTTGATGAAATTAATACCCTATTAATACTCTTGTTCTGTCTTGTGTTGATGAAATTAATACCCTATTAATACCACACTTTGTTCTGTCTTGTGTTAATGCCACATCACCCCTTCCACCTCACTCAAATGTAGATATAAAATCAGGAGATACGTAAGTTCTATTCAGTTGTGTATTTGTGAACTAAAGTCTTTGAAAATGTAATAAGTTTTACGAAACGCGCCCGTGTCGCGTCAGACTAGATATATATATTTTATATATATATATATATATATATATATATATATATATATATATATATATATATATAAAATATATATATAATATATATATATATATATATATATACAGGCATACCTCAGAATAAGAGTTTAATCCGTTCCTGGAGACGCCTCGCCTTCCGAAAACTCGCATTCCGAAGTTAATTTCCCCATAAGAAATAAAGGGGAATGAATTAATCCGTTCCTGACTACCCCAAAAACCCCACATCAAACTAAATTTTTATACCTAATTTACCTAATTCATCTAAATGAACCTACAAAACTGTGTTCCAGTTATTACTTACCTTGCTGTCGAGTGCTGTAGGCGTATGGAAGATGGTGAGGAGGGGGGAGGAGGAGAGGAGTTACTGTTTGGAAGGGGAGTCCCCTTCCATAATCACATCACATAACCCCATGCCTTGTAACACTATGGATACCACTTCTCTTTCTAAATTTTTCAAACCAGCCCCTGCTTGCCTTAAACTCTTTCTTATCTGCATCACTCGTTGCAGGGGTATTGTTTAGAAGGTCTTCGTGCAACACCCTGGCTTTCTCACAAATAATGGCCTCCGAAACACTATCACCCCTCAACTCCTTGTCGTGTATCCAAATTAATAACAACTTTTCCACTTCTTCAAGTATTTGTGGTCTTTGTGCCGTTAATGTTCTTACTCCTTTTGCCACTTTAGCACCCATAATCTTATTTTTCTTCTTAAGTATAGTGCATATTGTTGATGTGGCTTTGTTGTACTGCCTACAAAGTTCAACAACACGTGTACCGTTCTCATGCTTCCGAATGATCTCTTGTTTCTCCTCTATTGTCATCCTCACATGAGCTTTCTGGCCTTTATCCTTACCACTGGCTTTCTTGGGACCCATGGTGAGATATATAATAACAAATTGTATAGACAAATCACCAAAAATCCAACAAAACACTGAAAATCCGCGAGAAGAATTGATGTGGGGGTAGTCACTGAGCGCGAGACAATAATAAACTGAGGGGCGGAGGGGCGACGAACGCGCTAGGTCGGCTGTACGCGTATCAACAAACTCGCGTCCAAACTCGCCTCCCGAAGTAACCCTCGCCTTCTGAGACAAATTTTTGGAGTAAATACACCTCGCCTTCCGAAAACCTCGCATACAGGGACAATCGCATTCCGAGGTACCACTGTATATATATATATATATATATATATATATATATATATATATATTATATTGGTGTATACTGGCAGCAGGTTTTCTTTCAAACATGTTTCATTGAATATGACCGCATATTCTGTATTTATTATTTTCTGGTTTAGGGCTTCTATCCCTCTAACTATTTTCTTAGCATCAGAGCTTAATTGAAATAGGAGTTCTCCAAAACTCATTTTCGTACTTTTAAGGTGAAGAAAAGAAAAAAGTACCTTAAAAGTACGAAAATGAGTTTTGGAGAACTCCTATTTCAATTAAGCTCTGATGCTAAGAAAATAGTTAGAGGGATAGAAGCCCTAAACCAGAAAATAATAAATACAGAATATATATTATATATATATATTTTATATATATATATTTTATATATATATATTTTATATATATATATATTATATATATATATATATATATATATATATTTTATATATATATATATATTTTATATATATATATATATATATATATTTTATATATATATATATATTTTATATATATATATATATATATATATAAAATATATATATATATATATTTTATATATATATATATATTTTATATATATATATATTTTATATATATATATATATATATTTTATATATATATATATAAAATATATATATATATATATATATATATATATATATATATATATATATATATATATATATATATTTTATAACAAAATAAAAATATATAAAAAAAAAAAAAAATTATATATATATATAATTTTATATATATATATTTTATATATATATATATTTTATATATATATATATATATATATATATATATATATATATATATATAGGGTATATTATAGGGTGGTAGGAGAAAAGCACACAGAAACTGTATTGGAGGGGATCTAAACATTCCCTCTAATGCGTTATGCGTGGTTTCCTCCGAGGCTATGGGTCCCCCTTCTTCCAGCTAGAGGTGGTACTCCCTTCCATTTTTTATATATATATATATATATATATATATATATATATATATATATATATATATATATATAATGTCGTACCTAATAGCCAGAACTCACTTCTTGGCCTACTATGCAAGGCCCGATTTGCCTAATAAGCCAAGTTTTCATGAATTAATGTTTTTTCGACTACCTAACCTACCTAACCTAACCTAACTTTTTCTGCTACCTAACCCAACCTAACCTATAAAGATAGGTTAGGTTAGGTTAGGTAGGGTTGGTTAGGTTCGGTCATATATCTACGTTAGTTTTAACTCTAATAAAAAAAAAATGACCTCATACATAATGAAATGGGTAGCTTTATCATTTCATAAGAAAAAAAATAGAGAAAATATATTAATTCAGGAAAACTTGGCTTATTAGGCAAATCGGGCCTTGCATAGTAGGCTGAGAATTGCGTTCTGGCTACTAGGTACGACATATATATATATATATATGTTAGTATATTTTGGTAGCAGTCTTTCCTGTAGACATATTTTATTAAATATGACCGAAAAAGTAAGATTAATAATTCTAACACGAATTTTCTCAATCTTTCGTACATTATGCTTCACTGTTGGAGGTAAATCAAAAATCACTTCTCCAAAATTCATTTTTATTTCTAGTCTGACGCGACACGGGCGCGTTTCGTAAAACTTATTACATTTTCAAAGACTTCACAAATACACAACTGATTAGAACTTGCGTTTCCCTGATTTTATATCTACATTTGAGTGAGGTGGGAAGGGTGATGTGGCATTACATTTGAGTGAGGTGGGAAGGATGATGTGGCATTAGAGGATATTAATAGGGTATTAAAAGTATCAACACAAGACAGAACACGAAACAATGGATATTGAATAGAAGTGTTTGTAGAAAGCCTATTGGTCCATATTTCTTGATGCTTCTATATTGGAGCGGAGTCTTGAGGTGGGTAGAATATAGTTGTGCAATAATTGGCTGTTGATTGCTGGTGTTGACTTCTTGATGTGTAGTGCCTCGCAAACGTCAAGCCGCCTGCTATCGCTGTACCTATCGATGATTTCTGTGTTGTTTACTAGGATTTCTCTGGCGATGGTTTGGTTATGGGAAGAGATTATATGTTCCTTAATGGAGCCCTGTTGTTTATGCATCGTTAAACGCCTAGAAAGAGATGTTGTTGTCTTGCCTATATACTGGGTTTTTTGGAGCTTACAGTCCCCAAGTGGGCATTTGAAGGCATAGACGACGTTAGTCTCTTTTAAAGCGTTCTGTTTCGTGTCTGGAGAGTTTCTCATGAGTAGGCTGGCCGTTTTTCTGGTTTTATAGTAAATCGTCAGTTGTATCCTCTGATTTTTGTCTGTAGGGATAACGTTTCTATTAACAATATCTTTCAGGACCCTTTCCTCTGTTTTATGAGCTGTGGAAAAGAAGTTCCTGTAAAATAGTCTAATAGGGGGTATAGGTGTTGTGTTAGTTGTCTCTGTGTCTCTAATGCCACATCATCCTTCCCACCTCACTCAAATGTAATGCCACATCACCCTTCCCACCTCACTCAAATGTAGATATAAAATCAGGGAAACGCAAGTTCTAATCAGTTGTGTATTTGTGAAGTCTTTGAAAATGTAATAAGTTTTACGAAACGCGCCCGTGTCGCGTCAGACTAGAAATAAAAATGAATTTTGGTGAAGTGATTTTTGATTTACCTCCAACAGTGAAGCATAATGTACGAAAGATTGAGAAAATTCGTGTTAGAATTATTAATCTTACTTTTTCGGTCATATTTAATAAAATATGTCTACAGGAAAGACTGCTACCAAAATATACTAATGTTAAAGTGCACGACCCAGCAGCAAGGAATCAAGCCTTCACGATAAAATATCGCCAGGATCTGATTCGTGATCAGATATACAAGGCAGAGAATGAAATCAAAGACAAAAAAACGCAACTACTTCATGCTACAAACGAGTGGAGAAATAGCAACATCGACCATAGTATCCGTACCCGCATTGAACAACACCTCGACATCCTCACAGACCAACATCACCTCAGCACTGAAACAAGGATTATCAAGAAACTAACAACATTATATGGAGGACCTATGGCAATTCCACGACCAAGAGATGGCTTCCTGAACCTTGCAGGAATTAACCTCACTGAGGACCAAGTCACTCTCCTAAATCTGGGCATAAACTGTCATGTTATGTCCAGACCGAGTGAAATGGCCCGGAAAGTGGAGTTGGAAATTCTGTTGGACGACATATTCGACCTCGAGACACAAAAGAAGGTCACTACCAAAGATACCTTACAAGCAGAACTTATTGCAGAAGGAGGAAAGAATCGAGGCAACTACAGAAGCACCATACTGTCCCCCGAGCTTAGAGCGGCAGCTAAAAGCCTTCGTGAGAACAAGGAGATAGTTGTCAGGAGAGGTGACAAGTCGCCAATATATGTCATTCTTAAAAAAGACGAATATCTGGCGAAAATGAACATCATACTCTCTGACCAAACTAAGTTCCAAAGGGTAACGAAGGACACTACAGCCGAATTAAAAGCAAAGGTCAACAAACTGATCGAAACTGTGAACGCCAAGAAATCCGGACTCCACCTGCCAAAGATCATTGGGGAATATAAACCTGGATATGCGTATGGAAATGTCAAGACGCACAAGCCTGGAAACCCACTTCGGCCAATCATTAGCCAGATACCCACACCCACGTACAGATTGGCGAAGCGACTCAACGGCCTGCTGACTCCTTATGTTCCTTGCGCCTTCAGCCTGAAGTCTCCAAAGGAATTTGTGGACTTACTGCGGGGCGCACGGGCCACAGGGATAAGAGCCTCGTTGGACGTAGAATCGCTGTTTACCAACGTACCTGTGGACGAGACAATCGGAATGATAGCCGACAGAGTGTATCGTGATCCAGCCTGTACTCCTCTTGACATGCCAGAAAGTATTCTGAGGAAACTACTCCAAGCTTGTACTAAAGAGGCACCCTTCTTGAGCCCGGATGGGCACATGTATAAGCAAGTAGATGGGGTCGCTATGGGTTCTCCCCTAGGTGTCCTGTT
>NC_091192.1:18927827-19060327 GCF_040958095.1 Procambarus clarkii | reverse complement strand
CTCTGCTCAACTGTTGTTTCCATTTTGAATCTCTATGAATATTTGTATCCAAGACGAATTCTTGCTATTACTGATTCTCTCCCGCTGCCACCACTTGGTCCATAATGATTGGGATTGCCAGCTGCAACCACATTGTACAGATTCACTGGTTCTCTCCTGCTTTCCTCAGTAACCTTGTCGAGGTGATATTGCCTGATGATGCCTCTAATTTATAGAGGAGTCTTGGGTATGAAGTATTCAATCCTTCAGCAGCCAGCACATCTGTTCGCTCATTTCCAGATTCCAACATGAGAGGGGATCCACAGGCATTTGACGATTCTTCCCTGATTGGTTATTACTCTCGACGCTCTCTTCTCAGTACATTGTGTGAGGTGTCTGGGAATCCACTACTTCACCTCTTTTAACAAATCATTTCTAAGTGGAGTGTTGCCCATACAATGGAAACACGCAATAATTGTTCCCATACCGAAGCCCAATGACCCTGGCAATTACAGACCTATCAGTCCGTGTCATACACATGCAAAATGCTTGAAAGGATCATCCTAAACCAACTGTTGCACAAAATGTGCAGGCTAGGGGAGGGGGGTCAATGTTTTTTTTTTTTTTTTTTTTTTTTTTTTTTTTTTTTTAAGGACGGAGCACAGCAAATTGTATAGTTACTTGTCTAATGACACAGCTAAGTATTCTGTATTTGTTGACATCGAAGGAGCCTTTTTTTTTTTTTTGAGATATATACGAGAGTTGTTACATTCTTGTACAGCCACTAGTACGCGTAGCGTTTCGGGCAGGTCCCTGGAATACGATCCCCTGCCGCGAAGAATCATTTTTTCATCCAAGTACACATTTTACTGTTGCGTTAAACAGAGGCTACAGTTAAGGAATTGCGCCCAGTAAATCCTCCCCGGCCAGGATACGAACCCAGGACAGCGCTCGCGGAACGCCAGGCGAGTATCTTACCACTACACCACGGAGACTGTGCCTTCGACAAACACGGGATTGCGATCCTGGACGAGCTTGCATGCATGGGTGTCAAGGGGAGACTCATGAAATGGATCGAAGACTCCCTCACAGGGAGGAAAGCCAAGGTCTCCTTCAACGGAGCAGTCTCGAGAACAATGAATATGGAACTCGGGACCCCCATGGAGGGGGTCTTAAGCCCCACTATTTAACATACTTATGAACGCCATTGTAACTATTGATTTTCCGGAAGGAACACAACAAGTGGGGTATGCAGATAATGTCCTAATACAAGCTACCACCTTGGGAAAAATTAAACAGTCCATTGAACTCCTTGGAAGGAAATGTGTTGAGCTCGGTTTCACTCTCCACAAACAAGACAAAAGCACACTATCATCACAAGCGGGGAGAAAATGAACTACAAATTAATGGTGTAACACTTGAATGGGTTGACCACTATCGGTACCTTGGCGTCACTGTCGGCTCTAACAAGGGGAAGAAAGAGGAGCTCAACCAACTCATAGGAACATGCAAAAGTCGACTCAGGGCACTGAAAGCTATGACCTGGAATGGACATGGAGCCTCTATTGCCGTGCATAAAATGATGTACACAGCCTATGTGCGCTCCGTCATAGACTATGCAGCACCAGTTTTGTGCACTTATTCCCAAAACTATATGAAAAAACTTGAAAGCATTCAAAATGAAGTCATGACATTCATTCTTCGAGAATCAAGAACTGCCAAAACAAATAGTTACTTTCATTGTAGGAGGATGGGCTGATATTTGATATATAATAATACGGGTGTCGGGGGACACGCAGCCAGCTTATACATACAATACATCTTATGCTTATATCGAGGTTCCCCCAGGGTCAAACTACTGGAACCCTTCCTCCAGGATGCAACTCCCACAAGAAGTTAACTCCTGGGTACCTATTGACTGCTAGGTGGACAGGGTCAATAGGTGATGGGAAACACGCCCAACCATTTTCATCCCGTCCGGGATTCGAACGCACAATTATCGATTGTGAGTCGAGAACGAACCCAAGTGGACTACCGAGACCATTTATAAGATATATAAGGCGCGAACGGTCTGGTTCAACACGTTATACAAAATTATATATGTAAAAATACCTTTTATTCTCTTCCCCGAGACTATGGGTCCCTACAATTCACCGGAGGTGGTACCCCTATATATACAAATACTTTATCGATGAAAAAGAGTATGTTTTGTGTTGTTTTACTGTGGAAAGGCGAACAATTGTGATATTAGTAGACAAATAAGTGGGAAGGGAGGAGGTGGGGATAATGGAGTGTTAGGGATGAAAATTATGGATGGGGATCAGCTGTAGTGATGATGAATGGATAGACCATTTGTTTTGCGGGGAGTGCGGTTGTGAAGATGTTGGAGAGGTGCAGGTTAAGGATAAGTCTTAGAAGTCCAGTCTCCGTGGTGTAGTGGTAAGACACTCGCCTGGCGTTCCGCGAGTGCTCTGTCATGGGTTCGTATCCTGGCCGGGGAGGATTTACTGGGCGCAAATCCTTAACTATAGCCTCTGTTTAACTCAACAGTAAAATGTGTACTTGGTTGTAACAACGATTCTTCGCGGCGGGGATCGTATTCCAGGGACCTGCCCGAAACGCTACGCGTACTAGTGGCTGTACAAGAATGTAACAACTCTTGTATATATCTCAAAGCAAAAAAAGTGTTGGATGAGATGGAGACTTTGGATGGGTATAAAGGGATTTGGGTGAGTGTTGGTGGATGGGGACAAGGGATGGAATGATGGTATAGACGGGAGGGTTTTAAGAAGGGTGGTTCGGAGTTAGGAATGGATTGGGTTAGGTAAGGATGGGTAGTGTTGATGGGTTAGTAGCGGGTTGTGGTCTAGAAGTAAGTTGGAGTATGGGTAAATGGAAGGTAATGGTGCAAGATCATCATCAATGAAATGGCAACGAAAAAATCCAACATGATACCACAAGAAATGAGGCACAAGTATCTCGAGGAAATTTATAAAGAAGTCGGAGATGAACTAGATCAAATCTACACTGACGGGTCATCTAATCCTATCAATGGCAGGGCTGGTGCAGCATACACGGTAATCAAGGATAATACTTTCCAACGCAGAAATGAAGAAAAAGCACGTATTGAGAACTATGCCTCTTCAACACAAGCAGAGCTAACTGCCATTGTTATGGCGTTAAGGTTTCTTGAACGGAACACTAATGGTGCAGTGATTTGCACCGATTCAAAAGCAGCACTGCAAAGCCTAAGTAAAAATCGGACAGAAAATCTTGCAATAGTCGCTGAAATTAAGAGAGCTGTGAGAGTACTTACCAATTAGGGAAGAGTCATAAAGTTTCTTCTCCCATGTTGGAATATGTGGGAATGAACCAACAGATGTGCTGGCTGCTGAAGGCGCTGAAGGAGACCATATTGAATACTTCATACCCAAGACTCTACTACAAATTAGAGGTATTGTCAGGCAACATCACCGTGACAAGGTAACTGAGGAAAGGAGGATAGAAGCACAAACTAGTGAATCTATACGATGGTACAACATGGTTGCAGCTGGCAATCCCAATCGTTATGGCCGAAGAGAAGGAGGACGAGGGAGGGAATCAGTAATAACAAGAATCCGTCTTGGATACAAATATCCATGGAGATATGGAATGGAAACAACAGTTGATCAGCGAAGTTGCAGAATCTGTGGTGAGAGTGACGGACACCGCCTTGACCACTATCTACGTGAATGTGAACACCTGAGAGATATCAGAAATATGTGTAGAATAATAAACCCCACATTGTTTGAGTTAGGAAAACACTATTTGTCAAATATTGATGCTGTTCTTAAAAGATTTCCCCATTTTGCACCCGCAAGATAACGTAAGCTTTTAAGGGTTGATAGATGTTAATCTTCTTGTTTGAGGAGCTGTTTACTTGAGACAGTTAAGCAAGTCCCAGCTGTGTCTGGGTACAAGTGACAGGATGAACAACCCAGCGGGTTTTCTTCCTATTGGGGAGTGTTGTACATTCTGCTATGGCGGTGTGTCCACTCACAAGATGAGTGGCGCTGCCCAATAAACTCGCCCCTCGGGGCAAAATTTAAAAATTTAAATGGTGCGGGGTTGTGGGAGGCTGGCCTTGAGTGGGTTGGGTTAAGGGTGAGGGTTGGGTAGCGTTGAGTGCTTACCTAATAGTGTCTACGGGGCGTAAGGTCTAGCTCTACATGCCCCGCCTACTATAGCCCTGTTGTATCCGTTGCATTATAACTTAACAACTTTGGTATTCAAATTCTTTGTGGAATCTGGCCTTATACGTGTGGATGGAGGTGGCTTACACAACTACTTCTTTCAGTGCATTCTTCTTGATGCCTACCCGTACAGGGCACGGGTATTAACATAAATTTCTTCGGCTCATTTGCGTTTCTAGCTTTCACCTGTGTCCTCTTGTTCTACGTTCTGTCAATTTGAAGAGGCTATCCTTTTCAGCCTTATCTGTTCCATTCATTATTATCTATTCCATTCATTATCCTGTATGTTAAAGATCATATTCCCTCTGTTTCCTTCTATCCTCTTGGGGTTGAGATTTAGCTTCACTAGCCTATTCTTGTAGCTTAGCCGTCTCAGTTCTAACCAATCTTTTTGCAAACCTTTGTACAGTTTAAAGTTTGGTTTTATGCTTCACAAGATGCAGATTCCATGCTAGTGATGCATGTTCCAATATTGGTTTAACTAATGTTGTATAGATTTTCTTGAAGGAGTCCTGATTTAGGTTTATAAACGATGTTATCCTGTTTATGTGTGCAGCTGGTGTTAGTGATGGAACTATCTCCACTTCCAAATCTTTCTTTCCGAGTCCTGTAGCTTCCTTTCCGTTATGATGTAGAGGCTGATCTGATCTCTCTCCCTTTCCCATCGTCATTACCCTACACTTTTTGTGACTGAATTCCAGCAACCAGCTGTTCTGACCACTCCTAGAGTTTGTCAAGGTCCTCCTGTAACTTCCTGCAGTCCTAAGTTGTTTATATTTATCAGCTTTGTGCATCATCTGTAAACATTGACATGCACAAGCTCACTCCCTCGGGTAGGTCTTTCACACAAACTAGGAACAGCAGCAGTCCCAGGATCCCAGGACAGATCATTGTGGGACCTCACTTGTTACATTCCTCCAGCTTGAAACGCCCTCTTTGACTGTGGTTCCTTTCCTCCAGGAAAGGAACCTTACACTCCCTTACCCAGTTCAGCATCTTCCCAGTTATCCCAGACTGCCTCTCCATCATATACACCATGCAGTCTCTAATGGGGAACAGTGACAAATGGTTGTGACAATCAATAGGAACATACTGTCTACGCAGACTTCGTTTTCCCCGTCTTATTTTAGTAACGACTGTCATAGAACTCGATGATTCGGATGGGGTGGGCGGGGGGTTGGCAGAGGGAGGGTAGTGGTGCGGGGTTGTGGAAGGCTGGCCTTGAGTGGGTTGATGTAAGGGTGGTGGTTGGATAGCATTTACTGAGGTGGACAGACTTGGGGGGGAAATGGGGGTGTTTGGGATTGAGGGAGGGGTGGCGGGGGGCGGCGTGGAGGGGGAGAGGGGTGCGCGCGCCTCACCGGTAAGAGCAGGGCGGAGGACGAGCCTTCAGCCTTCAGTACACGCGCGAGTGTCATAGAAGAAGTACGTCTCTGCAGCCGCTCCTCTCCCGTGAATGAACTCTTGAACACTACACCCATAATCCTAACCACTGAAATCTGTTTTGATGAGATTTTGTAATCAGTAAAGTAGGTCGCTGTTGAGGAAGGCAAATATTAGCTGCAATATACAAGAGGAAACTGTTAGTGGTGAATAAGGTTGCTTTCGTGGCCGGCTCCACACCAGCAAGACTCGCCAACATCCGCAAGGTACGTTCACTCTCCAAGTTAATAACACATATTGTATAATATTGAATGTTTTACATTAGAATTATAGCGATGATATCCGTGATGGTGATAAGTGTGTGGGGAGTTTCCACTACCTGTGAGCATAGAGCGGCCGCCTCCACACACCGGCCGGCCCCTTTACCAAGGTCGCCTCACCAACACTGTTAGGCCTATTGCAAAGCCCCTATTATATATAATCACACGTTTAATTTGAGCCTATAAATGTATTAAAGGACCGTGACTAGAAAGTGGATACTAGAGTGGCAGTTAAGGCGTAGTTTATGGCAAATTAGTCTTTTTTAAGGATACCTATATATAGTGTACATGAGCGGCATGCTCATGACATGAGCCCGGGACGAAGGTTCCAGAAGCACATAATGGGCTCGGGGCTCGATGCTCGGGGCTCGAGGCTCGGGCAGTGAAGCCAAAGTTGGTTTAGTGAAGGAAGTTTATAGTGAGGTGGGTGTGTGTGTGTGTGGCGGCTCGTGTGGTGTTGACACACCACACGCCGCCGGCCGCCACACCCTTCCCCACACTCTTAACACATTATTAGAAACAAATAGGTAGTTTCTTTCACCCTGATGATCCTGTTCACCTAGCAGAATGTGTGTGTTGGAAAATATATAGAGTAGACATAATAGAGGAAAATAGATTGGTTTAACGACGGGGTCCAAGAGCTAATAGCTCGATTGTGCAGACACATAGTAAATACACTGTGATACACACATTGTCCAAAGTTGGAGGCCAGATGCTTGGGGCTAGCCTCACCAAACTTTGCAGAGAAAATGGTCAGAGGTACAGGACGACCATAGGCTGGTCATAGTTGGCATAATTTAAATACTTCTTAAAAATATGGTCCTGTAACTATCTCCCCATGCAATTTAAATAAAGTCTGAAATGAAATCGCGGGTGTGGTTTCCATAGAGTTTACACTTTTTTATGATTTACTAAAAAAATTAACTGAATTCATTAATGTTAAAAATAGTGAGTAGGGAAGATGGTTATAATGTTGAAGATAATATATACAGTGGAGAAAGCTGTAAGAGTGGGGGGGATGATGATGATGAGAGGAGAGACAGGACAAGAGGTGAAGAGGATGGGAAGAGGGACGTAGAGGTGCAGATAGACCTGGGCAATGCCTGATCCCCCCCCCCCTCCCCTCAGTATAGATATAAATGGAAATGTTTGTATTTGAGGTTGGAGGCGAGACGGAGAAGAGGGGGAAGAGAAGGTAGAAAAATAGCTGAAGGGGAAGGGGTGAGAATATGGGGTGGGGATGATTGGGGCAGTTGGGGGTGAGAAATGATGGGTGAGAGGGGAAACATGGGGGGGGGGGGTATGGAAAGAGACGGACTATCCGGGCATCAGAGTATCCTCCAATAATATATATACTATGAGAGAATGGTTTCTCTAAGACTGGAGGCGTTAGCCTCTTTCAACCTTGCAGGGGAAATAGTCTGTGGTACAGGGCGAACACAGGCTGGTCGGGGTAGGTCTTAGATAAATGTCTTATGAAATATAATTTAGACCATCAGGCGATTTTCTTGAAATTGAGTGAAATGTTTGGTGGAGTTTCCTCCTAGTTTTTAGTGATCGTTACAGTATATTTGCTGAGACCCATACAATTGTTTCAGTGCTTCTTAGTAATACATATTCTGAGGAGGAGGGGGAAGAGACGAAAGGGGGGGGGGGGTGTCAAGGGGAAAATGGGCTGAATACTGATGAGGGAAGAGAGACCCGAGTGCAGCCGGGTACCCATTCTTTATATAAATGTAAATATGAGGTTGGAGTGGAGAGGGAAACAGCAGAGATATGGGGGAAATATAGGAGGGAATGGGGAGGAAGAGGTTGGCGAGGGGGGGAGATGAAGGGGGGAGGGTCATGGGGGACATGGGGTTCAGAGGGGAGGGGAAAGGGTGGAAAGAAAAGTTTCAGCCGAGGTATCAGTGTTATATATATAAATGGAAATGTCTGTGTTTGAGGTTCGAAGGTAAAGGGAGGGGAAAGGGCAGGGAGATGAGAGGGGCAAAGAGGAGGGGACGGTAAAAGGGAGGAGACGAGGAGAGGGGGGGGGACGGGAAGATAGGGGTGGGGGTGTACACTGGTCGTGACCGGTAGCCGGCCTTGTCCCCCAGCTAGTCTGCAGCGGCGGCCTCACACGGTATTCACTCGAGATGCTGCGTCATCTCCCTCTGTGCTCCTTGAAGTACTTGTTGCGAGTCTATAATGATATCTGGGTGTCGTCCTTGGGCCCTGGTGACTGGCTCGAGGAAGATATTCTTCCCAGTAGGATACCTGGTCCTCGAGGGTCTTCCCCCAAAGGATTTTCGTACCATTGTCCTGACCAGTATTTGCAAATTCTTTGAGCGTATGATTAATATGCATCTGGTCTCGCGTGGTTCCTGGAATATCATGCAGGAATATCATGTTTTTGCAAGGGTTGCACCACGACGGATGTTTTTGTGGATTTGATCTACATTCGTGCTGCTTTTGAGAATTCCTCCATTGTGGTAGTTATTTTTTGATATGGAGAAAGTTCATGCACCACCTGAAGATACACTATTTTAACCCATCTGCTTTTATGTGGCCTTGATGGTAATCTCCCGCTTTTCGTGCAAGGCTTCCTTCCTCTCGTCGCTCGTTTCAAGTGAGGGTTGGTGCTGCTGTCTTGACCTCTTGTCAACAAGTATGACGGTGTCCCCCAAGGTAGTGTTCTCAACACTACTCTACTTCAGGTTGCCCTGAATGGCCTCCCTCCCGTTTCCCCTGGCATTTTCTCAGCCCTTTATGTTGATCTTTGCTATCTGGATGACGGCTCCATCTTGCCTCCAATGTCAGCTCCAACTCATGGATAGTTTCGTCTTGGGCCACCAATCATGGCTTGAAGTCCTGCACATCCAAGACTTGTGCTGTGACTTACTAAGAGGCATGTCGTCCCTCGTCCACATTGTCACATGGTAATTACCTTCTGTTAGTCTTAGAGTTGATCTTTGACGCCTGTTTGTCTTGGTCACCACATGTAGCTCAGCTCAGAGTTCACTGCTCTAAAGCCCTTACTTTACTTCTGGTCTTGCCCCATACTTCCTGGAGAGGCTAATAGCCACACATTCCTCTATTTGCACTTCTCTCTTGTTCTCATTAAACTCAATTATGGCCGTCTTGCCTATTCCTTGTCCATAATCTGGATCCTTCGTCTTGATGCTCCGCACCATGGTGGGTTGAGCCTCAGCTCTGGTACCTTTAGTTCATCCCTCGTCCACAGCTTGCATGTTGCAGCCGGCGTCCTGTCTTGACAGGAGCGTCGTTGTCGTTACTTCACTACCTCGTGGGCTCCCTTCACCATCCCTGCTCGTGCTGCTCTTTGGCCATTGCTCCTCCAGAGATCCCTGCTCCCTCTTCTTGCCTTCCTTTTCCTGCTAGGGTGGCGCGTTTGCAAGATTTTCTCTAGGCAACGTCTCCTCGTGCTGTTTCTCCCTTGCTCCCACTTGTGAAATTGTGCAGGACCCCATGTGAGGACTTGTACTCCCCCATACTGTCTTGAAAAGTCATTTCCTTGAACATTTTTCATCTCAGACCTCTTTGCTCAGACCTCAGACCTGGGGGCCTCGTAGCCTGGTGGATAGCGCGCAGGACTCTTAATTCTGTGGCGCGGGTTCGATTCCCGCACGAGGCAGAAACAAATGGGCAAAGTTTCTTTCACCCTAAATGCCCCTGTTACCTAGCAGTAAATAGGTACCTGGGAGTTAGTCAGCTGTCACGGGCTGCTTCCTGGGGGTGGAGGCCTGGTCGAGGACCGGGCCGCGGGGACACTAGAAAAAGCCCCGAAATCATCTCAAGATAACCTCAAGAAGGCCTCTTTGCTCAGACCTCTTTCCTCACTGCTGAGTCTAAGTCTGCTGACTGTGTTGGCTATTCCTTTGTTTTCCCCAATTGGACTTGTATGTGCTGCCTGCACACCCCCCCCCCCCCCCGTCTCCGGAGACTAGCATCTTCACTGCAGAATTGTATGCTATTTTTGTATTCTCTCGTCCACTGGTTTCTCTACATTACCGTTCTTTTGTCACTGTGGTTGGTTCTTGCAGTGGCCTCATGGCTCTGGATTTTCTTTAACCCTTTGCCTCACATGGTAGTCGAAATCCAATACAGGCTGGTAATTATCTCTGGCATATAAGACAGTCGCATTTTGCTGGGTTCCCAGCATATTAGTTCTTTAGAGTGAACTTGCAGACCCCCCCCCCCTGATAAGGAGGCCATTCTTGCTTGCACCATTTCTCTGAAAGAGATTATCTATTCGGATTTCTTCTTAGTCATTCATGCTGCAATCAGTGACCGTTGGCAGGGTCGTTGGGGGTGGCACTACAAGTAACTGCTGCTCTTAGAAGTGACCTCTCTCCTTGACCTTCCTCCACCACCCCAGGCACCCCAAGGCTCCTGACAGCTGAGTGGACAGTGCTCGGGGTTCGTAGACCTAAGGCTTCGGGTTCCATCCTAGGTGGAGGCAGAAACAAATGGGGCTGTTTCTTTCACCCTGATGCCCCTGTTCACCTAACAGTAAATAGGTGCCTGGGAGTTAGTTGTTACGGGCTGCTTCCTGGGAGTGTGTAACAAAAAGGAGGCCTGGTCGAGGACAGGGCCGCGGTAACGCTTAGCCCTGAAATCATGATAACCCTAATATGTGGTAGGAGATACCTTTGGCCAGGTTGTCAATCAGTCGTCCCCGCCTGACTGACGGTAAGTGGAACATCATCCTGGTCCCCCTTTGTCCGCGGTGCGTTGTCCCACTTGGTCACGCATCGCCTTGTCCATTGCTCCGATTTTCGAAATGCTAGCGTCTTGCTTTCCTGTTATCCCCTAGAGTCATTACTCTTATTGGAATTCTTGGTGAATAGGATACCTTTGCTATCATTTGCTATCATTTGCTTCGTGTCTTGTTCTTATTGAGTGACATTTTGTGCCTTTCAGTTATCTTGCGACATAGCTTGCGCTACACAGCCTTCCTGGCTTGGTGCCGCCTTTAATAATTACTTCAGGCGCATTGTGATTCTGTAGACCCAAACTTTAAATTGACTTGAGTCGTAATTTAAGGGTTAGTGGGGCTGACAAAGTTCTTAAGTACAACATGGCTCCTCTGACAGGGGGGAAGTGAATAAAAGCTCGGTAATATATAATCCTTACTGATGTAATGTAATGACGGGGGACGGGATTATTGCCCTGTCAAGAGGACAAGGTAATCTGGTCCTGTAATCTCGTCGGTCAGTCACATTATGGGTGCCCAACCTGTCCTCTCCACTTGTCACAACTGCATTAAACTACCACAACCTAACAAAAAACTGGACAAGCCACCAATTTTGCCAACTGCTATTATTTATATAGTACATCATATTTTGGCCGTTGGGTATTAATATATGGAAATGCGATGCAGTGTTCTAGAGGACAGGTTGCCTTGTGGCTCAACACGGACACAATTATATCCCAGCCTGTCATTATGTGTAGTGCCAGCCCCACCAGTCCCCTCTCACATGAAATTACTTGGGGGGGGGGAGGGTTCAAACCGTCCAGTTATTTATTACGTCGCATTTTTAACGGAATCGACCAGTCGGCTAAAAAATGTAACATATTAGTAAAAATTCAAGCAGCGCAATATTGAAGTTGTCTATACGTCTGGCTCAATGGGTTAGGTTGGTTAGTTTTGGATTCATACGATCCTGGCTAGGCAGTACGCAGTGGCAGATTAAGAGAACGGGCTGCGGGGTTACCCTAAAGTCGTCATTAATATTGGGGCAACCCCACACACATTACAGCATAAACGTTGAGGCTCCAGGTACTGAAGGTCAAGGTGCGCATGAGCCCACGCAGAGAGGCACTAGTGAAGGCGACTACACTAGTGAGGACGGGTGTGAGAGGCACCCAGCACTGACGAGGCTAAGCTGGAGTGTCAAGATGATGGCTTGACATGCTACTACGCTTACAGTTAAAGGGTAGATAGAGATCTAATTAAAAACGAAGAGGCAAAGGATGGCGGAAGAGAGGATGGTATGGGATAGATAAGAAATCAACCCGTTCTCGTAATAGCACGTCGCATTTTGACGTATACTTTACCTAAGGCCAAACACTGTCGTACTTGAAAACGATAGCGGCTCACCAAATGGACGTACTGTCCCATTTTCTCTTTGGGGTTTTCTGATACGTTAGGATAAGAGCACTTTAGCAGGACGTTTCTTGACGTTGGGAAACCTTACGAGGACGGGCTGGAGGTACGAGTTGTCTGTTAGCAGATTGAGAAGTCTGACATGCGCTGACCACAATGACGACCCCCCCCCCCCCCACACATGAATGGATTTCTGCTAACTTGCTCCACTATAGGATAGCCTTGGCTTTGGATTCTATTTTGGAAATTGAACTCCACGGAGAATGATGAGCTTGGATATTCTTGAACTTGTGCTTGTTGAGCTGTTAGGGTCAAGTTGAGGGATATTCTGTACTCAAGATTTTAAGCGTTGACTCGAGAAAAGGATAATCATACGTAGTTCAGTTTTCTGCAGGTATGGGGTGTGCACGTTTGGCCGAGAAATTACCACTCTCACACAACACTCATTGTGAATTTATGCATGCAAATCATAGCAGAGTAAAGCTTGTATTATATGAGCCATTATGGTTAAGGGCCAGTATCCTAGTACGCTTAGGACAGGAGGGGTAGAGAATCTGCTGTTCCTGGTGGACATGTTCTCAAATCCAAAGTTAATCAGTGTCGAACACCGTGGGATAGGCTACAACCCCCCTCCCCTCAACCTACCCACTGCACAGTGGATCGCCATCACCATCTTTAGTGTGTTCCTACAAGTTGTATTTTAAGCACTAAAACGAATTCTGTCTGATGTTAAACTTAATAGTGAAATATCGTAAATTGGAATTTCGTTTTTAAAGTTTACAAAATACTGACAGGATTCATAAAGCATTTATATCTATCTATCCTCATATATGCTATCACGTATCATGTCTTCAGCCACGTTGTTGTGACGCATCGTCTGCCTCGCTTCCTTTTTCTGGGAAAATAACTGGTTTCTGTGAAAGGCTTGTCAGCGGCCAATAAACTGTGGCCTGTTGTTCACTGTAACTCTTTCTTAAATTATCTAGATGACATTTACATCTTGTAACACAACTAGGGAACCTTTTTGAAAACTCCTATGCAAATTAAACACAGATGGCTATAATTACATTACATTCTCCTACGTACTCCTATACCCTCTAAATACATGTACTCGCCTAGTTGTGCCTGCGGGGGTTGAGCTTTGGCTCTTTGGTCCCGATTCTTAACTGTCAACCAACTGGTGTACAGATTCCCGAGCCTACTGGGCTCTTCATACCTACATTTGAAACAGTGTATGGAGTCCGCCTCCACCACCACACTGATGATTGATTGATGAAGATTAAGCCACCCGAGAGCTGGCTTAATGCATTCTTAATGAACTGCCTAATGCATTCAATATGTTAACTGCTCCGACACTGAAGAAAGTACTTTCTAACGTCCCAGTGGCTCATCTGGGTATTAGGTTCCCATCTGTGTCCCTTTGTTCGCGTACCACCCGTGCTAAACACTTTATTTTTTTGTTTTTATTAATTTGTTATTTAATTATTTATATGTACAAGAGTTCTTATATTCTTGTACAGCCACTACTAGCACGAATAGCATTTCCGGCAAGTCCTTAATTCTGATTTACACACACACACACACACACACACACACACACACACACATACACATACACACACACACACACACATATATATATATATATATATATATATATATATATATATATATATATATATATATATATATATATATATATAATCAACACTGGTGGGACGCGAACAAGGGGACACAGGTGGAAACTGAGTAGCCACAGAGACGTTAGAAGGAACTTTTTCAGTGTCAGAGTAGTTAATGGATGGAATGCATTAGGCAGTGATGTGGTGGAGGCTGACTCCATACACAGTTTTAAATGTAGATATGATAGAGCCCAGTAGGCTCAGGAATCTGTACACCAGTTGATTGACAGTTGAGAGGCGGGACCAAAGAGCCGAAGCTCAACCCCCGCAAGCACAAATAGGTGAGTACAAATAGGTGAGTACACACACACACACACACACACACACACACACACATCCCCAGGAAGCAGCTGTCTAACTCCCAGGTACATATTTACTAGTACGTGAGCAGGGGCATCAGGGTGAAAGAAACTCTGCCCATTTGTTTCCACCTTCGCCGGGAATCGAGCCCGGACCCTTAGGACTACGATCATCAAGCTCTGTCCACTGAGCCGCCAAGCCCCGATCTTTATCTAACCTATCAATCTTCCACGGTAGGCACAGGCCTACCTTGAGTTACAAGACATTTTACATATTAATTAATCACTTAAAATGTCATATGCAAATATCCAACTTGTCCTCGGGGAGGAAATCCACTCACGGGAATGGATTGAGAACGACTACATAATTAGTGTTATTATCTACTCTCCAGGGTTGCGTGTAAGGTTACAAGGTCACGTTAGGGTAAGGTTTGGCAGGGTTAGGTGTCATTACATTTGGTTACCTTAATACGGTTCATTATTGACAGTGTGAAATATGCAATTAGAGAACTTTCAGTGTACCGGAGAATTCCATTTACAACCATATTCTTGAAAGAAAACATTTTCAGGGCATACTTTGTATATTTTAAAGCAACGCTTTATAATACAATAAAGTTATAAATTGAGAATGATCTGTTTAGGACAAAATAATCACTTGCCAGTCTACATGTAGATTATTACTGGAACCGTAATATGCTTTCAGACCAACACAATTATCTACATAACTATCCAGGCGGTTTGAGGAGGAAGAGGAGGGGGGGGGGGGCTTCTCACGGTAATGGATTTGGTCTGAGAACGGACTCAGATATCATGAGTAGTTCAACATAATGCAGAACGTTTATATATTCCAACTAACGATAAATTTAACCTACTGCTAATTTTGCTTAGAACTTACTCCCATTTGCATACGCACGATACTAGAGGTGTTCACGACCTGTCACCTCAATAACATAAAGTAATCATTAACTTTCTAGTTTGCAAATTGACATAGGCGATTTAATTTCCCGTTACGGCTATTATAGTCCACAACAGGTACAGCATGGAGAACCACTGATAAGACACCACAGTAGAGACTCGCTGCACGTGGGACAATACTCCACGGGCTGCTGAGGCTCTGAACAAACTAGGTCCAGGATTCATTAAGCATTTGCATGTCTATAGAAACCTGTATATCGCGCTCCTCGATCATGGCGGAGTTGTCTTATTATTAAACTCTTTACGAGCTCTGAAACTTCCCAACCCAAGATTATTATTGCTATAGACAACCACGTAGCAATTTGAAGCTCAAAAAATAATTTAGTAAATGTAAACCAAGGCGCCATAATTTGTGAGAGATATACAGGTTTCGAAAGTGGACACGTAAATGATTGATACTTGGGCCCCAACGTCTGGGGAATTCTTAACATATCTATTTTTAAGCATGGCAATCAACATTGGTTACGAAACGACAGGTCTGTGTCGTTAAAATGTGATCCCAGTTACAAGAGGATAAAAAAGATAATAATGTTAGCCTAGATACTACAAATTACATGGAACAACATTGTGGAAGTCTTGCAAGAAGCGTCCGAACAAGAGTCTTGCTCACTGTATCTTGACTGCCAGAACCTTCTTGACCCACTCAAACAAGGGTCTTACACAAGCTTAAGGAGTAGGCAATATAAACGAAAGGGGATACCTGTCCAACAAGAGGAAGAGTGTGATAGTGAAGGGCAAAGATAGAAATGTAGTAGAGTACAAACGGTATACCGCAGGAAGGAAAATAATTTCTCGTGTGCAGATGATACAAAATCAATAAAACTCAAGAGGCGAGTCACAGGCTACTTCAGCGGAATTCAGATTTCGATGTAAATAAATGCCAAACTGAGATTGCCAAACTGAGAATGCCAAACTGAGATTGTGGATGGACAGGGTGGGTGGGAATGAAAAGACCTCGGCCACACAAGCAGGATGAAACCAGCAGCGTATGTGAAACTTGAACATTCCCGTGATCTTCAGGAACATGAACAAGTAAGGCATTGATAGTTGTCTTCAGAGGTCAACCCGTCGACCTAATAGCACGTAGTATTTTGACGTATACTCCGCCTAAGGCCAAAAATTGTCGTACTAGAAAATGGTAGCGGCTCGCGAAATTGACATACACTCCAGTTTTCCGTTTTGGGTCGTCTGGGAGGTTTGAATAAGGCCACTTATTACGACACTTTGTTGACGTTGGGAGAGTTTAGGAGGACGGACTGCAGAGGTGACCCAGGGTTTAATTCCATACACTGCTTCAAAGATATCCAGATATATCAAGCTATTGTAATGTCATTGTGAGAGCATTCTTGTCGCTGTACACTGCTATGCTATTACCGGGATATATAAACCCAGTGTCCTCGTTGAACAAAACAGTAGGTTTAACAGGTTGACACTTTACTGGTTTGAAAAGATCGAGCGTCGGTTAACACTTGAATGTTAATTACATTAGCATGATTTGTGTTAACGCTGCTTGAAGCGTTCCGTAGCCAGGTTCAGGGAGTGCTGCAACAGCTACAAGAAGGTTGAGGCACTAGGCTAAATCTTTGAGAGCGTGCAGGATGGCGCGGGTGGACACACACAGTATGGAGGGACGCCAGGAGAGGCACGCGTGAGAATGGTGAACTCTCCACCGGAGTTATCTTGAGGTTATCTTATGATTTCGGGGCTTTAGTGTCCCCGCGGCCCGGTCCTTGACCAGGCCTCCACCCCCAGGAAGCAGCCCGTGACAGCTGACTAACTCCCAGGTACCTATTTACTGCTAGGTAACAGGGGCATAGGGTGAAAGAAACTCTGCCCATTGTCTGATATAATGAAAGGTGTTTTGCAGGCGTCCTACTGTAGGAGTTAGCCAGTTATTACATTTTAATTACCATGTAATAGTCACATGCTTGAGCTATTAAAATCACCGGAGATTGCTCCAAATAGCAGTTATGTTCCAGAAAAGGGTGGCAGTTGGCAGAACATGTTATCCAAAAGTGCCAGAGTTTTGCTTGCACGCGCAGTTGCTCGCCCATAATACTGGGATTTACCAGTAACGGCCGCTCAGTAACTTAATACTTATAAACCCAATGGAACCCTCGGTTAATAATGTAAACCCATCCACCAATAATGACAGTACTTGCAACAACCATGGCTGCAACGTGCGGTAATGGACCCCTTGCCTCACCCCCCCCCCCTCAAAAGTTCGTTTTCTACAACTTATGGTCATTCTAAAAAAAAAACTTGGGTAGGTTAGATAAGGTTGTAAAGTTAATGTTTATATAATCAATCGTAGCCTAATAAGCGCACTGTTAGGCTTCATTCACTACTCTACTGATGTATTAGACCTAACAGTTTAGGTACAGCTGTTGCCTCTGTTGCCTTCTTGTTCTCTACACTTGTAATAGTACAAGATGGCCAGGGACCATTACCCAGGGGGAGAGAGACCAGGGGTATTTCCCCATGGGGGGAGAGGTGGTGACTGGGGGGGCCATCCACCAGGGTGGGGGGGGGGGTCCTGTGCTTGGGGACACCGCCTCTCTGGGATAACATAAGACAAACGTTCTGGGGATTTCATGGCTTTATTTGCCTTGAATGTGATAAATCTTAAAAGTGTTTTTTGAAAAGTTAATCATTCGGCCAAATAGGGCCAAGGTGTATGATGATAAACTAGGGGTGGAGGGAGGGAGGGAAGGTAGGAAAGTGTGAGGGAGAGGAATATAAGGGGAGATGATTGAGGAAAGTGTGTGTGGAGGAAGATGGACGAGGAAACAGAGGCAGGATAACCATTTGTAATATTTTAGTATAGAATGTTTCGGTCAAATATGTTGACATGTACTCAAGTTGTTCAAATATTTTTTGAACATCTTTATTAAATTATATAGAGCACAGTTGTCATATATACATTATTTTAGAAAGGAAACGCAACTTAACACACAGTTGATACCATTCTCAGAAAACGCAAGTGTTATGAACCATTAACTCCAAATGTTACTTTATCCTGACTGTCAAAAACTATAATATTTTCATGCCTGCCTATCCTCACACTGTAACCTCGTGCCTGCCTGCCTATCCTCACACTGTAACCTCGTGCCTGCCTGCCTATCCTCGCACTGTAACCTGGTGCCTGCCTGCCTATCCTCGCACTGTAACCTGGTGCCTGCCTGCCTATCCTCGCACTGTAACCTGGTGCCTGCCTGCCTATCCTCACACTGTAACCTGGTGCCTGCCTGCCTATCCTCACACTGTAACCTCGTGCCTGCCTGCCTATCCTCGCACTGTAACCTGGTGCCTGCCTGCCTATCCTCGCACTGTAACCTGGTGCCTGCCTGCCTATCCTCACACTGTAACCTGGTGCCTGCCTGCCTATCCTCACACTGTAACCTGGTGCCTGCCTGCCTATCCTCACACTGTAACCTGGTGCCTGCCTGCCTATCCTCACACTGTAACCTCGTGCCTGCCTGCCTATCCTCACACTGTAACCTCGTGCCTGCCTGCCTATCCTCACACTGTAACCTGGTGCCTGCCTGCCTGCCTATCCTCACACTGTAACCTGGTGCCTGCCTGCCTATCCTCACACTGTAACCTGGTGCCTGCCTGCCTATCCTCACACTGTAACCTGGTGCCTGCCTGCCTATCCTCACACTGTAACCTGGTGCCTGCCTGCCTATCCTCACACTGTAACCTGGTGCCTGCCTGCCTATCCTCACACTGTAACCTGGTGCCTGCCTGCCTATCCTCACACTGTAACCTGGTGCCTGCCTGCCTATCCTCACACTGTAACCTGGTGCCTGCCTGCCTATCCTCGCACTGTAACCTGGTGCCTGCCTGCCTATCCTCGCACTGTAACCTGGTGCCTGCCTGCCTATCCTCGCACTGTAACCTGGTGCCTGCCTGCCTATCCTCGCACTGTAACCTGGTGCCTGCCTGCCTATCCTCGCACTGTAACCTGGTGCCTGCCTGCCTATCCTCGCACTGTAACCTGGTGCCTGCCTGCCTATCCTCGCACTGTAACCTGGTGCCTGCCTGCCTATCCTCGCACTGTAACCTGGTGCCTGCCTGCCTATCCTCGCACTGTAACCTGGTGCCTGCCTGCCTATCCTCGCACTGTAACCTGGTGCCTGCCTGCCTATCCTCGCACTGTAACCTGGTGCCTGCCTGCCTATCCTCGCACTGTAACCTGGTGCCTGCCTGCCTATCCTCGCACTGTAACCTGGTGCCTGCCTGCCTATCCTCGCACTGTAACCTGGTGCCTGCCTGCCTATCCTCGCACTGTAACCTGGTGCCTGCCTGCCTATCCTCGCACTGTAACCTGGTGCCTGCCTGCCTATCCTCGCACTGTAACCTGGTGCCTGCCTGCCTATCCTCGCACTGTAACCTGGTGCCTGCCTGCCTATCCTCGCACTGTAACCTGGTGCCTGCCTGCCTATCCTCGCACTGTAACCTGGTGCCTGCCTGCCTATCCTCGCACTGTAACCTGGTGCCTGCCTGCCTATCCTCGCACTGTAACCTGGTG
The DNA here is from genome assembly GCF_040958095.1 of Procambarus clarkii. Taxonomy (NCBI): domain Eukaryota; kingdom Metazoa; phylum Arthropoda; class Malacostraca; order Decapoda; family Cambaridae; genus Procambarus; species Procambarus clarkii. The sequence goes on along the minus strand of NC_091192.1, from coordinate 19,040,811 downwards.
CCTGCCTGCCTATCCTCGCACTGTAACCTGGTGCCTGCCTGCCTATCCTCGCACTGTAACCTGGTGCCTGCCTGCCTATCCTCGCACTGTAACCTGGTGCCTGCCTGCCTATCCTCGCACTGTAACCTGGTGCCTGCCTGCCTATCCTCGCACTGTAACCTGGTGCCTGCCTGCCTATCCTCGCACTGTAACCTGGTGCCTGCCTGCCTATCCTCGCACTGTAACCTGGTGCCTGCCTGCCTATCCTCGCACTGTAACCTGGTGCCTGCCTGCCTATCCTCGCACTGTAACCTGGTGCCTGCCTGCCTATCCTCGCACTGTAACCTGGTGCCTGCCTGCCTATCCTCGCACTGTAACCTGGTGCCTGCCTGCCTATCCTCGCACTGTAACCTGGTGCCTGCCTGCCTATCCTCGCACTGTAACCTGGTGCCTGCCTGCCTATCCTCGCACTGTAACCTGGTGCCTGCCTGCCTATCCTCGCACTGTAACCTGGTGCCTGCCTGCCTATCCTCGCACTGTAACCTGGTGCCTGCCTGCCTATCCTCGCACTGTAACCTGGTGCCTGCCTGCCTATCCTCGCACTGTAACCTGGTGCCTGCCTGCCTATCCTCGCACTGTAACCTGGTGCCTGCCTGCCTATCCTCGCACTGTAACCTGGTGCCTGCCTGCCTATCCTCGCACTGTAACCTGGTGCCTGCCTGCCTATCCTCGCACTGTAACCTGGTGCCTGCCTGCCTATCCTCGCACTGTAACCTGGTGCCTGCCTGCCTATCCTCGCACTGTAACCTGGTGCCTGCCTGCCTATCCTCGCACTGTAACCTGGTGCCTGCCTGCCTATCCTCGCACTGTAACCTCGTGCCTGCCTGCCTATCCTCCCACTGTAACCTCGTGCCTGCCTGCCTATCCTCCCACAAAAAAATGTAATCAGAAAGTGGCATAATTATTGCATTCTTAATTTTTCTGCAGTATTAGAAGCCTGACATTTATATATACACTGGCTACCTGGCCCCCAACAGAGTGAAATATAATAATAATAATTATTATTATTGTTATTATTATTGTAAGTTTTACATCATTAAATTCGGAGAGCCTATAAACGCGCTCTAAAGAAGAGAAAAGAAAAAGTGTTTTAAAAGAAACGCTACAACCCGGAACCATGAACCTGTTCCAAGCCCAATGATGCACGTTTTGTTCCAGTTAATTGCAACACATGTCGGCCTTTCAGAGTTGTCTAACTCGTCCTGAACGTGCAGCACCGAGTCTTCTGTCGACACAGACATAGTGGTATGGTCTCCATAGCCAGCCACAGGATGTGTCATAGCTTCATGAAGGGGGTGGAACAATTAAGTTAGCGTGTGCCTAGTACAGAGGTAATTGAAAGATAAGATAGAATCATAAAAGGGAACATCCCTGGCGTGCAGACCGTTCAGTTGAAAAATGCTTACTCAAAACCCCAAACATAAACGCTGCTCCGACACCATAAAATAATATTTCTGTTAAATTCAACATTTCGCTTGCATGAGAAGATAACATTTGCAGTAAAACCGACGGGTTGTTCCCGAGATTACCCTTAACATTACCTACCACCTTCTCGGCTTGAATGTTGAAAATCGCCACTTTCAGGGCTTGTGGCAATACCCGGCAAGTGCTGCTCTACTGTGGTGGGTGTAAAATACCCGGCAAGACTTGGCTCACTCCTCGACATTGGCGGCCGGCGGGCTGCGTGTCGTGGCCGGTTATAACCGGCTCATCATATCTGTTGCCGGGTCAGTAGGGACGTTCTTGTGCCCCATCTATCACCAAAACATTCACTCTTGGAGTCATCGGTGTGTGGGGCGTTGGAAGGGGGAAGGGTAGGGAACTATCATGAGAAAACACCAAGCCATCGCGACTATTATTTGGGATGGAACGGGAGGGAGGAATAGTGCCAAACCACTCGGATGGTTGGGGGATTGAACGCCGACCTGCATGACGCGAGAAACTCGCTGTACCGTCCAGCCCAAGTGATCTGGAGGGACATGGCAAATGCAGCGCTTCGGCAGCGAGTGAATATTTGCCTCGTAGGCTATTGCTGTCAGTATGTTGGCAGCTGTTGGTGAACGTTATAGGCTAGAGATTAAGCAAAAAAAAAAAAAAAAAAAAAAGCCTCAAATAATTCTGGCGAAACTGGTATTGCCATGTTGGTGTATTCATGGACATACACATACTAGCCGCAAAAAGACCTGATTTACATCTGTTTGGAGGTTTGCCGTGTCCGCTATGCTGTCTACTCTCAAAGATCCTAGTGACATCTGCAAAGGAGGATACAATACTATAGATTGTGTCCTTGTCTATGTCCGATATGAGGATGAGAAAAAGTACTGGAGCAAGCACAGTACCCTGAGGCACTGAGCTCTTCACGGTTGATGGTTCGGATTTTATTTTGTTGACTATTACACATTGGGTTCTGTTAGCCAGGAAATTGTAGATCCATCTACCTATTTTTCCGGTAATACTTTTGAACGCATTTTGTGTGCAATGACACCATGGTCACATTTGTCGAAGGCTTTTGTGGAATCTGTGTAAATTACATTAGCATTTTGCTTGTCTTCCATGGCATCTAATGCCATGTCATAGTGGTCCAGCAACTGTGACAGGCAAGAGCGCCCTGTTCTGAAACCATGTTGTCCGGGGTTATGGAGATGCTGTGATTCCATGTATTTTGTGATCTTACTTCTTAGCACTCTCTCAAAGATTTGTACGATGTGTGATGTTAGTGCTATCGGTCTGTAATTTTTTGCCTCTGCCTAATTTCCTCCTCTATGAAGTGGTGCTATCTCTGCTGTTTTTAGTATGTCAGAGATAACGCCAGTATCTAGGCTTTGTCTCTAAAGAATGTGAAGGGCCTGTGATTATGGTTTTATACAATTCTTGATGAATATGGAGTTCCAAGAGTCGGGGCCTGGTGCAGAGTGCATAGACATACTTTCTATGGCTACTTCAAAATCCAGTGAGGATAGGGTGACATCTGATATATGTTGATGTTGGTATCATATCCATGAAAAATTAATTTGGGTTATCAATCTCCAGTGTGTTTAGTGGCTCGCTGAAAACTGAGTCGTATTGATTTCTCGGTATTTAGCTCATTTCTTTGTTGTCATCGGTGAAAGTCAAATCTCCCTTGCGCAGGGGCCCGATGGTAGAAGTAGTTTTTGATCTTGATTTTGCATAGAGAGAAATCTGAAATATTTTTTCTATTTCATTGATCGCCTGTTACTCTTTTTGCCTCTCCTGGATTTTATATGATTCTTTTAGCTTTTACATGCTGATGATCCTTGTAGCATTTACCTGGTTGATACCTGGTTGATACCTGGTTGATACCTGGTTGATACCTGGTTGATGGGTTCTGGGAGTTCTTCTACTCCCCAAGCCCGGCCCGAGGCCAGGCTTGACTTGTGAGAGTTTGGTCCACCAGGCTGTTGCTTGGAGCGGCCCGCAGGCCCACATACCCACCACAGCCCGGTTGGTCCGGCACTCCTTGGAGGAATAAATCTAGTTTCCTCTTGAAAATCACTATGTGATTTACCACTATGTGACCGGCAAGCACGCCCACGCCCACTCTATCAGCAGGCATAGCCTTACAATCTCACTATCTGATATATACGCATTGACCTCCTCCTTCACTCTTATATAATGTAGGTGGGTGAGAGGTGACCCCACCTCTTGCGTGCCAAGTAATACCCCACCGCGGGAACCCTCAACTCCTCCCTTAACACCACTTAACCTCGTGTACACCACTTGGATACATGACAACGTGACTGGGACTACGACCTCTCTCATCTCCTGTCTGATACTGGAAGATAACACACACACAACATCCCTCGTGATCGGGTTGATAAAAGCACAACCTACTCTCACTCCACAGATCCTGGGCATGAGTTGCAATGTGCTACAATGGGAATATATAAACCCACTGCCATTGTGTATACAATATGGAGTAGCGTGGATAATTCCCCCATGCACTCCACAACCCTTCATGTTGGACTTCAAGGGAGCCGGTCGGCCGAGCGGACAGCACGCGGGACTTGTGATCCTGTGGTCTTGGGTTCGATCCCAGGCGCCGGCGAGAAACAATGGGCAGAGTTTCTTTCACCCTATGCCCCTGTTACCTAGCAGTAAAATAGGTACCTGGGTGTTAGTCAGCTGTCACGGGCTGCTTCCTGGGGGTGGAGGCCTGGTCGAGGACCGGGCCGCGGGGACACTAAAAAAGCCCCGAAATCATCTCAAGATAACCTCAAGATGACACAATTATGTTCCCAGTTTTAAAGTGTGCCTTAGTGTTCATTCTTAAGAGTTTTGTGAAGCGTCGTACAGTAGTTTGGCGATAACTTATCTTTTATAGATGATAATGCATTTCAGAAGCAAAGTTGCCTACTCACTATGAACTTAAATAAGGACTATGTTTAGGTTCAAATATAGCGGGAGATGATTTTAGATCCAAGGCGTCTGGTAAACTACAGGGCAGTAGATCTTCACACAAGATAGTTGTGATCTGTAAAAGAAATGGTGAATATAGCGTAGAGTTGCGGACGATGAGTCGCAACACTTGATAATTTACGGGCTACTCATGCCTGTGCCACCTCATGCCTGTGCCACCTCATGCAAGTGCCACCTCATGCAAGTGCCACTTCATGCAAGTGCCACTTCATTCCTGTGCCACCTCATGCAAGTGCCACTTCATGCCTGTGCTACCTCATGCAAGTGCCACCTCATGCCTGTGCCACCTCATGCCTGTGCCACCTCATGCCCGTGCCACCTCATGCAAGTGCCACCTCTTTGTGGCATAATATCTATCAGTAATCAATCAATTGACTTCACACAGTTACAGCCCCTCTCCTGTGCCAGGTAAGTCCACTACGGGCTCACCATAGCCCGTGCTACTTGAAACTTTTTGTTCCCAGTTGCTGAATCTTAAACAACAACAACAATGGACATCATAATGGTCCAGGACGGACGGAAACTTGCTAGTTTGTTGTTTGTGATGTGTGGTTTGTATATGCTAGCGTACAGTTGTTGGTTATGGTAAACTACTTCACGCCATCATGAGTATTATATTAGGATGTATAAACCGAGGTTGATGTCGCAGTGTACGTAATTGTTGTATGTCGGTCAAGTACATGATGGTGGTGCCTGGTAGAGCTGTCACGTCCGTGGACGATACTGTTACGTGACCAAGTATAACCAATGGAAGGATGTCTGTGACGTAACTCACAGGGCGAGAGGCCCTGTGACTGGGCTGGTGTATGTCACGTGTGTGATGACCAGGAGTGACCAGGAGTGAGGCTGCTCGTACCCTTCGTCCACCCTTCCTCTCTCTCCACCACCATGCATGGAACTGAACCAAATTTTGATCTTCGGCGATCTGGCAAACTGGAGTTACCACAGGATACACTTCTAAGCGGCTACGCAAGTACTTACGAACCTATACATCTTTCCTCAGTCTTTGACGGGTTTGAGCTTCTAAGCACAAGGAGGCTGTTCATAACAATAACACCAGTTTATTGAGAAGTTTCATGCTTGTAAACTGTTTAATAAATGTAACCGAAGCCGTCAAAGATTGGGAAAAGATGTACACGTTCGTAAGTACTTGCGTAACTGCTTCGTGAATCTGGCCCCTGGTTATAGTAAGATTGTGGTGCAAGACTGTGTGGGGGTGTATGTGGGTGTGGGGGTGTGTGGGGGTGTATGTGGGTGTGGGGGTGGGTGTGGGGGTGTATGTGGGTGTGGGGGTGGGTGTGGGGGTGTGTGTGGGTGTGGGGGTGTGTGTGGGTGTGGGGGTGTATGTGGGTGTGGGGGTGTATGTGGGTGTGGGGGTGTATGTGGGTGTGGGGGTGTATGTGGGTGTGGGGGTGTATGTGGGTGTGGGGGTGTATGTGGGTGTGGGGGTGTATGTGGGTGTGGTGTGGGGGTGTATGTGGGTGTGGTGTGGGGGTGGGTGGGTGTGTGTGTGTGTGTGTGTGTGTGTGTGTGTGTGTGTGTGTGTGTGTGTGTGTGTGTGTGTGTGTGTGTGTGTGTGTGTGTGTGTGTGTGTGTGTTACGCCATGTGACAAGGGGTTACTGCTCGGTGTCACGTGTCAACGACCCGTTGCTTGTAATGGGTGGATATCGGCAGCAAGTAGTTATCCATTACCTGGAGGAAGGAGGGAATTATCAGGGGAAAGCGCCGAGCCATTACGACTATATAGCACTGGGAAGGGATCAGGATAAGGATTAAGGATGGGACGGGGGGGGGGGAAGAAATGGTGCCCAACCACTTGGACGGTCGGGGATTGAGCGCCGACCTGCATGAAGCGACACCGTCGCTCTACCGTCCAGCCCAAGTGGTTGGGTCATTACCTGGAGGAGCGACTTGGATAATATGCAGTGTTATGCGTTCTCTTCATCCGTCATGGGAGAGCGGAGCCGAGTGGTTGTCGTCGGTGTTGTGGTAGGTGGAAGCCCAACCGTTTCTGCTGCTCAACCATTGTTCTAACAATAGAAAATGTTGAGACTGTAGCTTAGCGCCGATCGCTTGAGTCTGCGGCAGGCGCGCACATTGTTTGGAGCTGCGGTGCGCGCACTGGGCGGCCACGCCTCTTCAATCTAACCCGTTCTTTCATCTAGTCGCATTTTTCCCGAATTCGACCAATATGTTAAAAATGCTACGTATCCCGGTCAAGTGAAAGCACCGTAAAACTGACGTTTTCCATGTGGGGTTGCTTGGGTTCGTACGTTTCCGATTAGGCAAAACAGATGCATTTTTGACCAAACCACACACTAGAAGGTGAAGGGACGACGACGTTTCGGTCCGTCCTGGACCATTCTAAAGTCGATTGTCGACTTGAGGACCATTCACAATCGACTTGAGAATGGTCCAGGACGGATCGAAACGTCGTCGTCCCTTCACCTTGTAGTGTGTGGTCTGGTCAACATACTTTAGCCACGTTATTGTGACTCATCGCCTGCAGTTGCATTTTTACACGGTGGCCAAACTAGAACACGGGGCAAGAGGGTAAAGCAACTCTGGAGTGGTTGATTAGGAGCCCTAGAGGTCAGTGACACAATGCTGCGGGTGATAAGTGGCTATCTGGAGGTTTGGTCAACATGTCTCTCATACACACATACACACACATGTGACCGACATATTGGTAGCAGCGACGACTCCCACAGACTAATGCCGCAGTAAACCCACGTCGCCACTCCGGCATGTCGCAAAATACCAACGGCTTCACACATGCCGTCAAGTACTAGTGCTACATCTGCCCCTCTCACTACTCCTCCTCCTCACATCTTTCTCTCTCACTCCTCTTCACATCTTTCCCTTACTCCTCTTCACCTAACAGTGTGTGTAGCGCCAGGCCAAGGATGGCCCGCTCTTCAATACTCCCCGGTCTTCGTGTATACTTGGATAAATTCAAATTACTACGGGCTCACCATAGCCCGTGCTACTTGGAACTCTTTGTTGCAGGTAGCGAATCTTCCCTGGCTGGTAATGGCTCTCAGAGATTCTACTCACTCACCATGTACTTGCTTGGCGTTAATGTGACACAACACACACCAATATCAATACACATCTTGCGGTCCTCTGCATTAAAACTTTCTCGTATACACAATCTGAGGAATGTTTAAATTTTGTATAGTTCACAACCCGTTGGTGCAGTAAAACCAAGATTTATTTTGAGATATTTATTAACATATTACAATGCTTATTTAGTAAATTGAACATTAACCCAATATTATAGTTGGGTTAATGTGCAGTGTTCCAACACTGAGAACTGCCAACACTTCCACAAGAGGTGTGAGCTGGGTGAGTATTGCTGGAGCTTGGCTGCTTGATCCACTCCATAATTCAGGGAGGTATTAGCAAGAGCAGCAATGGTGTCTGCCAACGGTGAAGTAGAGAGTACCGGTGTAAAGAGTACCCAGTATTGTTGGTGCTACTAAGACGTTCTCGGGTACTTACGTGGGGTTAAGTACATCTTGGTTAAGATTAAAGGTATGAGAGTGATTGCAATTGTCTAGATTAGGTAGCCATTATACGATAGCCCGCCGCCGCCTCGATTAATTAGCCCTATGTTGTATTTATGTGCATCGGCAGTACAATTTTTCTGATTGAATTAGATAAATTCGTCAAGAGTAGTTAACAGATGGAATTATGCAGTGATGTGGTGGAGGCTGACTCCATACACAGTTTCAATTATAGTTATGATAGTACAGTAGGCTCAAGAATCTGTACACCAGTTGATTGACAGTTGAGAGGCGGGACGAGAGAGCCAGAGCTCGACCCCCGCAAGCAGAACTAGGCGAGTACACACCTGGTGTCCGTCGTGGAGGGTACACACTAGCCTGTACCCGAGTACGGCCCGTCACCACCACCGGGGATCACGGGGGGGTACACACTAGCCTGTACCCGAGTACGGCCCGTCACCACCACCGGGGATCACGGGGGGGGGGGGGGTAAGACTGGGATAGTAGAGCACAGCACTAAGCCAGTGTGACTACAGGCACAGGATAGGAGCCGGCAATGGTATCCAGACACTAAGACCATAGAGGATCGGACGCGGGCCTTGCAAGAAGCGGGGCCGTGATCCCACCCGACCAGTCCACATCCCTCAATGTTACATTACCGTCCTGTGGCACTGAGTAATATTTAAATAAACTGAACATTTACCGAATAATAGATAAATTGCGATGATCCACTTTAGCAAAGTGATGTTCTTTCTAAAACAAAAACTGAGCAGACTGGCCGTCTGTAACTTGTTTGTTTTGGAAGGTTGCCAAGTTGAGGAGGAGCGTGGTAGTGGGCCAGGCTCCTGTAGTGGGCCAGAGCACTAATCTCTCTAGACTAGGTCAGTTCCGCGCCACAACTTGTCTTCTGAATAACACCAAGACGCTCAGCTGCTACACTTGCCACCCACCCCGCATCTTGGGGCTTATCATCCTATCTTGAATCTTATTTTGTGTTTAGATTGGTAATTTAATATTTATCAATAAGTTGTTTTCTAGATAGACACAGATCTAGAACACACAGATCACAGATCTCTTTGAAGTTATCATGGATTGGTTCAGCGCTCTCCCGAGGGCCCGCGATCTGTTAATGTCTCTTGGGTGGTTGACAGTCTGGTCAACCAGGCTGTTAGACGCCTCTGCACGCAGCCTCAAAGTCAGTCATTACCAGAGTGCACAAACAGGAATGTCCTTCCTGTTAAAAAGAAAACAAAAAGAAAAAAGTCCCTAGCCGAATCAGCTTATTCTATCAAATTGCCACAACGGACAGAAAATGGTGCACTACAACACCCGAACCTAACCGAGCGACCCACGCACAGAAAACGTGGTTGTCTGTAAGCCGCTATGATTTATGGTAGATCTTATGTTGTTCTTTGGGGATGTTGACATCAAAATGCCATGTAATATTTGAAAGTACGGCTTGGCTAGTTACGGTCTAGTATGGGGAGCCTGTCGGCCGAGCGGACAGCACGCTGGACTTGTGATCCTGTGGTCCTGGGTTCAATCCCAGGCGCCGGCGAGAAACATTGGGCAGAGTTTCTTTCACCCTATGCCCCTGTTACCTAGCAGTAAAATAGGTACCTGGGTGTTAGTCAGCTGTCACGGGCTGCTTCCTGGGGGTGGAGGCCTGGTCGAGGACCGGGCCGCGGGGACACTGAAAATCCCCGAAATCATCTCAAGATAACCTCAAGATAACGGTTCCTGGGACAAGCTTGGGGTGGATGGGAGTGTGGATGACCTGGAGCGGTGTCTGGGCTCGCTCCCCGCCGGTAGTAAAACTTGTACCACGAAAGTAATTACTGGTAGGCGGCGCGGATGGTCAACTATTGGAATGTACGTGAATGGTTGGAAATCCGACATATCAAACTAGAGAGAAGTGACTTTGATCGATGAAAGATTAAGCCACCCGAGAGGTGGCACGGGCAAGAATAGCCCGTAAGAAGCGACTTTGATTGGTGAAGTTCTTGAGTGGCTTACACTCAAGAAGTGACTTTAAAAGCACCAGGTGTACATAGCTAGAAAGCTTTCGCACCTCGCCTCCCCAACCCTCCTCACTTTGCCATGATTTCGGGGCACAACGTCCCCGCGGCCCGGTCCTTAACCAGACCTCATGGTTGCTGGACTGCTCAACCAAGCTGTTGGACGCGGCTGCTCGTAGCCTGACGTATGAATCACAGCCTGGTTGATCAGGTATCCTTTCGAGGTGTGGCACGGGCAAGAATAGCCCGTAGAATACGTTTTGTCTTGAACACTGTGATGGGTCGGCCAGTTATGCCCATTATGTGTAGTGGAAGCGTCAGGTCCCAAATATGTACAGTAAAATGACTACTGGAATAAGAGATATGGCAGGAAGTGCAGAATAGAACCACTGAAGAGTACAGGTGTCATATTCACACTTATGAACACCAGGGGTCAGAGGCTCCTCGACTTAAACAAAAGTATAAGAAATATTGCCAGAGCAAAAGTTTTTTTCTACCACAGACGTGGCCACACATTTACAATGCTAACCAGCATATATACATTTTCTTGTCCTCCATGGAAAGGGTTAGAGATGTGTTAAACATATAGTTCAATGATTTATTGAACAATCAACCACAGAAGGTGATTGTAGTGCTATTAAAATGCTTATCTAACCTACAGATTTACGAATGTTCTACATAGTGTTCGATGTGTCTTTTTACATAGCGTCTTTAATGTGCGTTTACAAAGGTGAAATGTAATTTTGACCAGCTTTCACGTACCCTGTATACAAATACACATATATATATACACATACCTACACATATCCACATATATATATATATACATACACCTATGTATCTCCTACTTTGACAGGGTAAGATAGCTTCTATAGAAACTTGTGTGTTATTAAACACTTAACCACTGAAGATAAGTAAGATGCGTTTACAAGCTCAGGTTATAGGTACATACATTGTATAATAGATATATGGCATATTGTTTAGGTACAATACATTGTTTAATAGATGTACCCAAGATTGACTATGGTTATCTTGAGATGATTTCGGGGCTTTAGTGTCCCCGCGGCCCGGTCCTCGACCAGGCCTCCACCCCCAGGAAGCAGCCCGTGACAGCTGACTAACACCCAGGTACCTATTTACTGCTAGGTAACAGGGGCATTCAGGGTGAAAGAAACTTTTTGCCCATTTGTTTCTGCCTCGTGCGGGAATCGAACCCGCGCCACAGAATTAAGAGTCCTGCGCGCTATCCACCAGGCTATGAGGCCCCTGCGCCTCAATACAAGTCCATGTAATACAAGTCCAATATATCATTGTTCTAGTATTCATATAGTATTTACAGAGTTCAGCATATCTCAGCCCAAGAGGGTGAAAGTCAGTCAATATGGGACATTCTACAATATAATGTTCAAGGGAGTGCGTGTTTTCTTTCACAAAGTTGACACATTCTGTAATCGACATTTGGGTTTTGAGCTGCCAGATACGTCTATATTCCAGACGTATTCTGGCCACTATAACATCACAACCTGCTTGATGGGGTTCTGGGAGTTCTTCTACTCCCCAAGCCCGGCCCGAGGCCAGGCTTGACTTGAGAGGTTGGGGCACTAGGCTGTTGCTTGGAGCGGCCCGCAGGCCCACATACCCACCACAGCCCGGTTGGTCCGGCACTCCTTGGAGGAATAAATCTAGTTTCCTCTTGAAGATGTCCACGGTTGTTCCGGCAATATTTCTTATGCTCGCTGGGAGGACGTTGAACAACCGCGGACCTCTGATGTTTATACAGTGTTCTGATTGTGCCTATGGCACCTCTGCTCTTCACTGGTTCAATCTTGCATTTTCTTCCATATCGTTCACTCCAGTACGTTGTTATTTTACTGTGTAGATTTGGGGCCTGGCCCTCCAGTATTTTCCATGTGTATATTATTTGGTATCTCTCTCTCGTCTCCTTTCTAGTGAGTACATTTGGAGGCAATGTATTGCCTCACATTGCCCAGTTCTTGCTCTATTAGTCCCATATATGAATGTCTCCTCACGATATTTATCATAATGAATAATTGTCCAATCCAATCTCGCCTGATCATTTTTTTTTTAGAACTAATACGAGTATTGATGCTATTTGTTGAGTTGTTATGAGTGGTAGTTTTCAAGGGGCATATTGGACAAATTCCTGAAGGAAGTGCTAGATCAGGATGGTTGCGGTGGAGATGCGTGCCGCTGCAAGCAACAGCCTGACGGAGCAGGTTATCACCAGACAAGATTAAGCCACCCAGGTTGTCACCCAAGGCCAGGCTTGTGGGCAGAACGCCGCAGGTCACAAACCACAGTCAAGGCGTGTTGATTAATAATGTCCGAGCTTAAAGTGCTCCTCAAATATTATCATTCGTAAAAATGACAAAATATATCGGTGTGTCTGGACTCGTCCGGTTGAAGGTGGTGGGTGTTATTATCAGGACTGACTATAGCAGGCAGGTAACTGGAGACATTCACGTGTCGTAGTGTGAGCAATGAGGCTGTCCAGACACATTCTTATTACGTAATGTAAAGAATAACAAATATATATATATAGGGGGGGGGGACCACCTCTGGTGCAATTGTAGGGACCCACAGCCTCAAAGGCGGGAACACAGAGCATTCAGAGAAAATCTTGCCATTTAACTCTGAATACGTATGAGTGTTCGCTTCTCCTACCCCCCCCTTTTTATGTTGTACACTATTATACAAGGTTATACAGTTACATATGATTGTTTACAAAAAGAGAACATTAAGAGAAAATAAGGGGAAGTGTGTGTATGTATATAATATTATAATAATAATAATAATATATAATATAGGGGGTACCACCTCCTAGTTGCGTGTGTAGGGAGCTTCTACCTCAAAGACGACGATATGCAGCCTCCGGGGAGCCTTGTAGGACCCCCGCCTTCACCCACATACCGTCTTCTACCACTCCCCCTATATTGTGGTGGTGTATCTTTATTTAAAATTTCATTACGCTAATAGGGTTTCAACATTGGTTACAGGCAGGGTACAAGGCACAGGTTGTCGAGCTCCTCCAGCTCCTCAGATGGCGGGCAGGAACCATGGATGCAGTGAGCATTTCCTCTCTGTATCGCCACAATAAGGCGCTGAAAGAGGAAACTGGCGGCTCTAGGGTCTATAGTTGTTTCAATTAGCTTAGAACCCAGCTCCTTGAAAAGCTAGCAGCACTTTTATCCCAGGCACCAAGTGTCTCTGAAGCAATGGGGACAGAATTGTAGTGGCGATCAAAAGATCTGTATTTACGAGACTTGGCTGCTTCCCGGTGATTGGCAGAACTACCTGGCTGTGCAACACTGAAGTCAACATAGGTGTTGGCCAAAGTTGAAATGCAAGTGTAGTCCCACAACAACTGTGTACCATTCTTCCAGGGGTTCATGATCCCGTCTGGGTGACCGACAGGCTCGTCAGAGTTGTGGGGCATTAGGTAACGAGGTTCTCTCTCTCTCTGCTGGACAACCGGCTGTGGTAAGGCTCCTCTTAATGATGTCATTAACCTCACTGTGTCTTGCATGACATCCTGTGCTTTGGCAGAGAAGGTTTGTCAGATGCCACTGAAGAGGACAGGAACGCTGGTACAACAATTTGTGTTGCTGTGCGAACGCCGAGGCCCCCCAAGTCTGACAAGGAAGGCTTGTTTCCACTGTGAGTCGCTGAGAGAGAGGCTGAGGGCCTTTTCTAACATTGATTTTGGTATTCTATCGGCTGGGAAGACCATTATTTTTCAAATTTTTGGCCCAAAACATAGTATTAAGTACAATTATTCTCTCCTAAATAGAAGGTAATGTTAGTTCTTTTCTCATGTTGACGGAGCGTCGTGATGAATGTGGCCACGAGGAAGGCTTACAAACTGGTGTGTGTGGTTCTCGTGCTCCTGGCCACCAACCCTCGCGCTACACGCTGGCTGCAACACACTACAATTCAAGGACCCGGGTTCGACTCCCGGTCGAGGCAGAAACAATTAGGTAGTCTATCTTTTGCTTCTGTTGACCCAGCAGTAAATAGGTACCTGGGAGTTAGTCAGCTCTTGCGTACTTCATCTTGGGGATGCATGTGTTTGAGATAAAAAAATATATAGCAGTAGATATGATAGGAAAAATAGGTCGGGAGCCAGTACATTAAACAACCGACAGTGTGAAAGGCGGGGGTCCAAGCGCTAAGTCCAACAGGCACAAATATGTAGGTACATTACAAGAGGGGCACTGTATGCAGGCGACGAGTCACAATAACGTGGCTAAAGTATGTTGACCAGACCACACACTAGAAGGTGAAGGGACGACTACGACGTTTCGGTCCGTCCTGGACTATTCTCAAGTCGATGGATAAAGGTGCACTGTAGATCACATCACCGTAGAGGCACCGGTCTCTGACAGACTGACTACGACGCCTTTACCCACTGGAATGTGTTTAACCCGCGCCTTCAGCCTCTGCTACACGCGTCTGGAGGTGCAGAGGTGGCGGGAGTGTGGTGGTACAGTGTGGCCACCTGTAGGGGCGCCACCACTGCCCTCTGCTGAGCGCCCACCGCTACACGGTATGAAGCGTCGTTTATGGCGTCCACCATGTGGGTTGTTGACTGCTAATGACACCTGCCTGTACACGGCTTGTGCAACACACTAGGATAGCAGTCGTGCTAATTTCGTCATTAATTGTTCTTGCACATAGATGCAAATTTGTTTCTCAAGGTCAAACACCTGACTACACCTGTTGTTTTTGGTACACAACAGTTCTGTTGTACCTGAGAGAAGCCGTGGACAATAAAGTCCACTTGACTAACACGTAACAGACTCTCCGTTATAGTTATTATAGGTAAGGCTGTGTTCCCTGGCTTACTGACCAGCCATTGGAGGTAGGATGATATCCTTCGAGGAAATGGACCACTAAGCGTAATTCTGTAACTTTTAGTTCTGTAACTTCTAGTGCTCCTGGAATAAGAGTTTTGGACAGGATATCCTGGGGCGGGGGAACAGTGGTGACGTGACAAGTCAGAGGCGCGTGAGGGAGTGTTGGGCAAAGTGTCCCATCAGAGTTCAGAGAACACACTCACCCACTTGTGTCAACACACATTCAAGTCCCTGATGTTGTCCCGTCTTGAGTATTGCTCAGTACTCACTTCCCGTGTCAGAGCGGGGGAGAGCTCTGAATTAGAGGGAATACATAGAACACATACGGCACGCATAGACACGATAAAACGTCAAAATTATTGAGACAGTCTCAAAGCTCTCGAAATGTACTCTCTGGAAAGGAGACGAAAAAGGTATCAAATAATATATACATGGAAGATACTGTAGGGCCAGGTCCCAAAATTGGGCAGTAGAATAACAACATACTGGAGCGAAAGTTTAGTTAATTTATTATGCAACCCATACCCATCCTGTGTAGTTGTGGACGGTAGTGGAAAGGGTTAGAGGCACATAATGGGTTCAGGGACTGAACCAGACAATTCATTTAACTAAAAAATTACAATCTTGATGAGCTAGTTATAAAATTCAATGCGAAAGGTACAGAAGGAAATGCAGAACAGAACCAGTGAGGAGTAGAGGTGCCATAGGCATAATCAGAGAACACAGAACATCAGAGGTCCACAACTGTTCAACACCCTCCCAGCAAGCATTAGAAATATTGCTGGAACAAAGGTGGATGTCTTCAAGAGGCACTTAGATAAGTTCTTGTAAGAAGTGCCGGACCAATTAGGCTGGAGTGGGTATGTGGGCCTGCGGGCCGCTAGAAGCAACAGCCTGTTGGACCAAGTTATCACAAGTCGAGCATGGCCCCGGAGGGTAGACCAACCCCCAGAACCATCTCCAGGTATGCTCCTAATAGAACGTCGCAGTCTGACGCTCAGTTTACTCAATACCATAAATTGTCGTACTAGAATATGGTAACGGCTCGCGAAATCGACAATGTCCCGTTTTCTGTTTTGGGTCCTGTGGTAGGTTAGAATAAGGGTTAAAGTACGACAGTTTCTTGACGTTGAGAAACCTTAAGAGGACGGACTGTTTCATAACTGGAGGTGTCTCGCTCCCCGCCTCTACTGCCAGTACTGCAGACTGTCAACGTCGCCAAGAAACCCTTACCTAACCTTGTCTAGGCTTGACTACGCACCAACGCTTAGGTATATAAAATATTTATATTTGAAGACAAAACTGTTATTTCACACACTGGAAACCTATTCCTGTCAGTGTTGCCAGACGGGTCATATATTGGTACATAATTTGTGGGAGTGTGGTGGCATCATAGTCTTGGAGAGGAGGATGGTGAGGGGGAAGTCCTTAGCGTGTGTGCAGGCGATGAGTCACAATAACGTGAGGAGGATGGTGAGGGAGAAGTCCTTAGCGTGTGTGCAGGCGATGAGTCACAATAACGTGGCTAAAGTATGTTGACCAGACTACACACTAGAAGGTGAAGGGACGACGACGTTTCGATCCGTCCTGGACCATTCTAAAGTCGAATGAGAATGGTCCAGGACGGACCAAAACGTCGTCGTCCCTTCACCTTGTAGTGTGTAGCTTGTGTGACTATAAAGCACCAGGAAGGAATATGAGCACCATGAGCTGGGATATGAGTGCAGCCCAACCGCTTTGACCATCAGTGGATGACCGACGACCCAGGAAGGACTACGACCGTCCCTCTCCCCCTCAGTGGTCGTGGACAGGAGGATAGGCTACCACATCCTGGCGCCCCGGTCACATCTCCTCATTCACCACAACCCTAAGCAATAATGTTAAAGCTGTACGAATAATTAAATAAACGAACTAATAAGGTATATATATTTTTGTATTGCTTACAAAAGGTCTGGGTATGGATTTTATTGGAGGAGGAGGAGGAGGGGTGGGGGGGGGGGGAGTTGTGTGCTAACATGGGTCCCAGAAGCCAGCGTGCTAACACTAATGTGCTTGTATCCAAGTTTACCTTCGGCTCATAATGTTTTGCTAGCATATACGAGGCTCGGTATATATTGGTATATATTCGGGGTAGTATATGTTGGTATATATTTCGTATAAGCACGTATTTTATTAATGCTTTCAGTAAATGGTATCGACTAACCACAATTATAGAAGACAACATATCGGGTACTTGTAGTTGTGCCATAGTGTAGTTCTTACCAAGTTGTTTAACATGTATTGATGTATTTTGTATTTAGCAGCACTTAACCTTGCCATGGTTCCGGTCTATGATCAGGCCTCCTGGTTGATAGGTCTGGTCAACCAGGCTGTTGGACGCGGCTCCTCTCAAACTAAGGTATGAATCACAGCCCGGTTGATCAGGTATTCTTCAGAGGTGTTTATCAAGTTCTCCGTTGAACATTGTGAGAGGCCGGCCTGTTATACCTCTTGTACTCACCTAATTGTACTCACCTAATTGTGCTTGCGGGGGTTGAGCTCTGGCTCTTTGGTCCCGCCTCTCAACCGTCAATCAACTGGTTCTTGTGTGGTGGCAGTGTTGAAAAGTCTTGGGTATTTGATGTTAATAGACTTGTCTCTTTCCATGCAAGTAATGCAACTGCTCTTCAACGGGATTGTTTTGTACACACTACCATAACCTTCTCGTCTCTACTTAAGACGATTAGCATTATAATTTTTTACTTAAATTCATCTAAAAATTTCAATGGTGTACGTAGATATATTTTTGACGAGCTAATATACCAATTTGTTTGGGCAATAGTGGCGGCCATTTTGGAAGTAATTTTTATGCACAATTCAAGTTTTATGACTATAAATTTGTTTGGGGATTTGCTTTCGAGCTGTGGAACTTGTTCTCGAGCCGAGGCTAATATTGGAAACGTACCCACAGAGCCACGGGTAATACTAACCTATGTGTGTTGATTAACTCAGGTTAGTATTAACTAACCAACATTAGTTCCGGGAATTAATGTCCCCACGGCCCGGTCTCTTAACAGGCCTTCTGGTTCCTTTTTCAACCAGGGTGTTAGATGCCACGCCTTGTAGTCTGGCGTATGTATCAGTCTGGCTGATCAGGTATTTGTAACGTTCTCTTTTGGACACCGTGAGAGGCCGGCCTGTTTTACCTCTTATGTATAGAGGGAGAGTGTGTGTGTGTGTGTGTGTGTGTGTGTGTGGAACAGTCTTGGACCTTCATGTTGATAGAATAGTCTCTGCGTACGTATTGCACCTCTGCTATTAACAGGGGTATTTTGCACTTCCTGCCGTGCCTCCTGGTTTCATGTCAAGTTGTGTGCGCGCGCGCGCGCAGAGTTGGAACAGTCCCAATTAATTTTTGCAAGTGTAAACTGTTGTGTACATCTCTCGCCTGCGTCATACAGAATTCAGTTTGAGAAATTTAAATGTTCCTAATAATTTAGATGATTTATTGAATGCATTCGCGCAATAAAATACCTCTGCACGCTCTCCAGGTCAGTAATTTCTCCAGCTTTGAATGGGGCTGTTAGTGTGGATCACAGATCTTGTGTCTGAGCCAAGGTGACGGATGTTCATTTGATGAGTAATTAATGTTTGAAAATGTGTGGTTGAAAATTAGTTTTGTTACACACCAAACTCCAAGTCCGGGCTTGGGGAGAAGAAGAACTCTCACAACCCCATCTAGGTACAATCTAGGTGCAAGCGTTTCCGTGTCCATTGACGAGAGCTGCACAAGCTTCCCTCAATCATGGCGGGTTTCTGTATTTACTAAACAGTTTACGATCTCTGGAGCGCTACGAGGTCGTATTTGACCCCCCAGGTAACCATACTTATCGGCAAGCTCCTAGCGGTATGAATCTCAAATTAATAAGGCCAAACAAAACTGCGATATGGGTGGTTACTTAAATGGTTAAGTATAAGGTAAATGGTTACTTATCTTAGTGGATATATCTTATCTATTACTTATGTTAAGTCAGTTAAGTGGACACTTAAGCCTTTTGCTGATTGGACACAAAATTAACTTGGATATCAGTTACATGTTTATTAAATGGTCTTACATTCTACATTAACATTGAAGCCAGCGAGTAAGAATAAGTAGGTGTGGTATGTTTCCCTCCATTGTTGTGAACCCGCGTGTGTCCGCTTAATGTGTCCTGGCGCTAGTCACTTGGCCCGCACCCTTCCTGGCTCCACCCCAACACCTCTTACTCTACTCTGTGTGTTCTCATCAAGTTGTAGCATTTATATATATGTGTGTGTGTGTGTATTTATATATAATATATATATAATAAAATATAAACTGAAAACTCACACTCCAGAAGTGACTCTAACCCATACTACCAGGAGCACTCTGCTGGCGTACATGATCCCTTAACCGCTCGACCAACACGACCGGACAAAAGAGGATGGTAGCCGAGGGTATTTCCATCCCCCCGCCGGCACTCGGTTCGTAATCTTAGGCATGGTATTTTATCAAATCACCTCATTCTTTGGGGCACATGTGAGGAACACAAATGCGAACAAGTCTGAATGGTCCCCAGGACTATATGCAACTGAAAACTCACACCCCAGAAGTGACTCGAACCCATACTGCCTGAAGCACTCTGCTGGCGTACAGGACACCTTAATTGGTCGTGTTGGTCGAGCGGTTAAGGGGTTTCAGTAACAACTCCACGTTAACCACACGCCTTATTTCACACTTGACTATTCAAGACTTATGAAGGTAGCCTGGGATAGGGGGCAGGGGGTTATAAATGCTAATATTTCTTAAAGCATTTAACTTGGGCCTGTCCTGACCAGCCTAGGTATGTCCTGTATGCCTGCAAATTTGGGCGAGGCAAGGCTCAAGCCTCTTTCCTCTAACATTGGACAGATATATTTCAGACTTCATGACGATCGCTTTGGGGGAGGGGGGGTAAACACATTTTAAAGCATTTAACTTGACTTTAAAACATCTAACCCGACCAACCTATGTCCGTCGTGTACCCAGACCACTCCCCCTGCAAATTTCAGAGTGCAAACTCAAGCTTCTGGCCTCCAACTTTGAATTATGACACTCAGGCGCAGACAGTGTGTGTACTCACCTAGTTGTGCTTGCGGGGGTGGAGCTCTGGCTCTTTGGTCCCGCCTCTCAACTGTCAATCAACAGGTGTACAGGTTCCTGAGCCTATTGGGCTCTATCATATCTACACTTGAAACTGTGTATGGAGTCAGCCTCCACCACATCACTTCCTAATGCATTCCATTTGTCAACCACTCTGACACTAAAAAAGTTCTTTCTAATATCTCTGTGGCTCATTTGGGCACTCAGTTTCCACCTGTGTCCCCTAGTGCGTGTGCCCCTTGTGTTAAACAGCCTGTCTTTATCAACCCTGTCAATTCCCTTGAGGATCTTGAATGTGGTGATCATGTCCCCCCTAACTCTTCTGTCTTCCAACGAAGTGAGGTTTATTTCCCGTAGCCTCTCCTCGTAGCTCATACCTCTCAGCTCGGGTACTAGTCTGGTGGCAAACCTTTGAACCTTTTCCATTTTAGTCTTATGCTTGACTAGATATGGACTCCATGCTGGTGCCGCATACTCCAGGATTGGTCTGACATACGTGGTATATAATGTTCTGAAAGATTCCTTACACAAGTTTCTAAAGGCCGTTCTTATGTTAGCCAACCTGGCATATGCTGCTGCTGTTATCCTCTTGATATGAGCATCAGGGGACAGGTCTGGCGTGATATCAACCCCCAGGTCTTTCTCTCTCTCTCTGACTCGAAGTATTTCATCTCCCAAGTGATACCTTGTATCTGGTCTCCTGCTTCCTACCCCTATCTTCATTACATTACATTTGCTTGGATTAAACTCGTAACAGCCATTTGTTCGACCATTCCTGCAGCTTGTGTGTGTGTGTGTGTGTGTGTGTGTGTGTGTGTGTGTGTGTGTGTGTGTGTGTGTGTGTGTGTGTGTGTGCGCGTGCGTGCGTGCGTGTTTTATTTATACAGAATTGTTATTGCAATACTAGGGTCAGGTTGGAGGTGTTGCTTAAGGTGTGGTGAAGGTTGTGCTCGGTGTACTGTAGTGCATTATTGATGTAACTGTAGCCTCTCCCATGCTGGCCCGTGTGATATTGCCGTGGTACAGTTTTTATCAATACCTCCTGCCAACCGGTGCTATCCTGGTTTGACCAGTTCACTATTCTGGCCGAAACTCCGGTGCAACATTCCTTTAGGTTATTACGTGTAAATTACCGCCTTTCTGACGAGGGTGCTCATTTTAGACCACAAATTTAGACTGGTTTCATGAGGCAAGGCCACTGTGGGCTAGTGTATGATACGGGCTTATGCTTTGTCTGTTGATGGGTGTGTTGCACGCCATGGGTGTGTTGTGACGTGTTTGTGTCTTGTGTTGGACGCCATGGGTGTGTTGTGACGTGTTTGTGTCTTGTGTTGGACGCCATGGGTGTGTTGAGTGACGTGTTTGTGTCTTGTGTTGGACGCCATGGGTGTGTTGTGACGTGTTTGTGTCTTGTGTTGGACGCCATGGGTGTTGAGTGACGTGTTTGTGTCTTGTGTTGCACGCCATGGGTGTGTTGTGACGTGTTTGTGTCTTGTGTTGGACGCCATGGGTGTTGAGTGACGTGTTTGTGTCTTGTGTTGCACGCCATGGGTGTGTTGTGACGTGTTTGTGTCTTGTGTTGCACGCCATGGGTGTTGAGTGACGTGTTTGTGTCTTGTGTTGCACGCCATGGGTGTTGAGTGACGTGTTTGTGTCTTGTGTTGGACGCCATGGGTGTGTTGTGACGTGTTTGTGTCTTGTGTTGCACGCCATGGGTGTGTTGTGACGTGTTTGTGTCTTGTGTTGCACGCCATGGGTGTGTTGTGACGTGTTTGTGTCTTGTGTTGGACGCCATGGGTGTGTTGTGACGTGTTTGTGTCTTGTGTTGGACGCCATGGGTGTGTTGTGACGTGTTTGTGTCTTGTGTTGGACGCCATGGGTGTGTTGTGACGTGTTTGTGTCTTGTGTTGCACGCCATGGGTGTGTTGTGACGTGTTTGTGTCTTGTGTTGGACGCCATGGGTGTGTTGTGACGTGTTTGTGTCTTGTGTTGCACGCCATGGGTGTGTTGAGTGACGTGTTTGTGTCTTGTGTTGCACGCCATGGGTGTGTTGAGTGACGTGTTTGTGTCTTGTGTTGGACGCCATGGGTGTTGAGTGACGTGTTTGTGTCTTGTGTTGCACGCCATGGGTGTTGAGTGACGTGTTTGTGTCTTGTGTTGCACGCCATGGGTGTGTTGTGACGTGTTTGTGTCTTGTGTTGCACGCCATGGGTGTTGAGTGACGTGTTTGTGTCTTGTGTTGCACGCCATGGGTGTTGAGTGACGTGTTTGTGTCTTGTGTTGCACGCCATGGGTGTTGAGTGACGTGTTTGTGTCTTGTGTTGGACGCCATGGGTGTTGAGTGACGTGTTTGTGTTTCAGGTGCAGGATGGTGGAGACGTGGGAGTACCCGCCGGCCCAGGGCCTCTACGACCCGGCCAATGAGAAAGCTGCCTGCGGCGTCGGTTTTGTCGTCAACATCGATGGCGTCGCCTCTGCTAAGGTAAGGAGGCTCCCAATATCTCGTTCTCCTTTGAACGCCTTCCAACTTTTGGTAACATCGTCATTTTCTTTATGTATCCAAGAGATTGGCAACCTTTGTGACCGTTTATTTTATTAAACACTTGTAGCTTTTGAAAATACCACAGCACAATTAGGCTACAGGATAATAGAGCAAACTAGCATTGGTGACGACGTAAGAAATCCCCTTTCCAGCAGTTATGGGTCCCCATCCAACTGTACAGTGTCCACCTGTCCTCGGGGGGGGGGGGGGGGGGGGTTCTACCCTGGTGGTAACCATGTTAAAACCTGCCCCCCCCCCCCCGCCCGCCTGATAATTCCTTCCTTCTTAGATATGGTTAGATTATTCAGTACTCAACCACAGGATGTGATTAATGGCCGGCTGCAAAGACCTAGTGCATTTCTAACCAGATATTACATATACAAATACTTGTATACGCACAAACATGTACACCTACATATATGGAAAATTATAACCCACTAATTTGAAACACGAGGAAACGTAGACTATATATTTCGATCCCAACCCGGAGTACTCTTGGGCAGCTTAAGTTGTCCCCGGGCTGGGGGGTCCAGGGGTCTCCCCGGGTTGGGGGTCCTGGGGGGTCCCCCCGGGCTGGGGGTCCTGGGGGGGGTCCCCCCGGGCTGGGGGTCCAGGGGGTCCCCCGGGCTGGGGGTCCAGGGGGTCCCCCGGGCTGGGGGTCCAGGGGGTCCCCCGGGCTGGGGGTCCAGGGGGTCCCCCCGGGCTGGGGGTCCAGGGGGTCCCCCGGGCTGGGGGTCCAGGGGGTCCCCCCGGGCTGGGGGTCCTGGGGGTCCCCCGGGCTGGGGGGTCCAGGGGGGGGTCCCCCCGGGCTGGGGGTCCAGGGGGTCCCCCGGGCTGGGGGTCCAGGGGGTCCCCCCCGGGCTGTGGGTCCAGGGGGTCCCCCCCCGGGCTGGGGGTCCAGGGGGTCCCCCCGGGCTGGGGGTCCAGGGGGTCCCCCGGGCTGGGGGGTCCAGGGGTCCCGGGCTGGGGTCTTGATACAGTCTACCTTTCCTCGTGTTTTCAAAACATTAGGTTATTATTTGTATTGATTATTGCACTTCATTCTCACCTACTTGTATACACACTCCTGCTGGTAGTGGGAAATGTTAGAGGCACATAATGGACTCGGGAACAAGACCCAAACATTTAGTTAAGTTTCGGCTTTGATGAGATAATTGCATAGTTTAAGATGTCCATTAATAGTGAGGACATCTTGGCAGACTAACGACACCGTCACAGGGCACAACCAGTTCTTCTCTCAGAAGGAAGACAACGTGTGAAGGATCTGGCAACAGTGTGAGACAACTCGGTGCTCACTGAGCATAACACTGCAACGTTGCAGCAGTCACGGCCACAATTCATCAAACATTTACACTTCTACTTGCGAAACCTGTACATCTTTTCTCAATCACGGCTGCTTTGTTTATGCTGATTAAGCGGTTTATGAGCTTCCAAGCACTACGAGGTCAGTTATAAAAAGCTTGGGTTGTGAAGTGAACAGTTTAATAAGTGTGAAGAAAGTGGCCAAGATAGTGTTTCACCACACATGCGCGTGGTGACACACCACCATAATCTGGGCCATCTACAGTGTACAGGAAGTGTTGGGTGATCTTATCTCAAGATCACCAAACACTTCCTGTACACTGTAGTCGGCAGATTAGAGAGTTAACACCTAACATATACATGGACAACTCGGGTTCCCAAATGAGCACAGCAAAATAAACCTGTTGAAGGATATAGTTGAAATAAGTTTATTGAGGTAAAATACACACAAAGGGATGAGGTAGCTCAAGCTATTCTCACCCCATAGGATATAGTTAGGATAAGGTTATATTGATGCACTTGAAGCGTCGAGGTGCCGTAGGTGACACTCCCAGAACATTATGAACATCACAGGGCCACAACTTGACAACCCCCCCCCCCTCCCGTAGTGTAAGAACTATAACCAGAGCACAAGTGGAGCACAAGTGGAGCACAAGTGGAGGTGTTCCAAAAGACAGTTGGACAAGTTCCTGCATGAAGTGCCGGATCAACCAGGTTGTCATGGGAGTGTGTGGACCTGCGGGCCGCCTTCAGCAATAACCAATAACTTGCTTGAGGCGGGTAAAGTTCTCAAAAGACAAGCCTCCCCCTCCCTCCCCCCCCCCAAAAAAAGGGCTTTAGCAAAAAAAAAAAAAACTCACACCCTTGCCTTGAGGTGTTACTGTGAGGGGCTTCCGGGGCTTAGCGTCCCCGCGGCCCGGTCCTCGACCAGGCCTCCTGGGTGCTGAGCTGATCAACCAGGCTGTTGGACGCGGCTGCTCGCAGCCTGACGTACGAGTCACAGCCTGGTTGACGAGGTATCCTTTGGAGGGGTTTATCCAGTTCTCTCTTGAACACTGTGAGGGATCGGCCAGTTATATCCCTTATGATAGTCCCTACGGGGCCTCGTAGCCTGGTGGATAGCGCGCAGGACTCGTAATTCTGTGGCGCGGGTTCGATTCCCGCACGAGGCAGAAACAAATGGGCAAAGTTTCTTTCACACGGAATGCCCCTGTTACCTAGCAGTAAATAGGTACCTGGGAGTTAGTCAGCTGTCACGGGCTGCTTCCTGGGGGTGGAGGCCTGGTCGAGGACCGGGCCGCGGGGACACTAAAGCCCCGAAATCATCTCAAGATAACCTCAAGATATGTGTAGTGGAAGAGTGTTGAACAGTCTCGGGCCTCTGATGTTGATAGTTCTCTCTCAGAGTACCTGTTGCACCTCTGCTCTTCAACAGGGGTATTCTGCACATCCTGCCATGCCTTCTGGTCTCATGTGATGTTATTTCTGTGTGCAGGTTTGGGACCAGCCCCTCTACTATTTTCCACGTATAGATTATTATGTATCTCTCCCGCCTGCGCTCAAGAGAATACAGATTTAGGCTCTTTAGTTGGTCCCAATAGGTTAGGTGTTTTACTGAGTGGATTCTAGCAGTAAAGGATCTCTGCACGCTCTCCAGGTCAGCAATTTCTCCAGCTTTAAAAGGTGCTGTCATTGTGCAGCAGTACTCCACTCTAGAGAGCACTAGCGTCTTGAAGAGTATCATCATCGGTATAGCATCTCTAGTGTGAAAGGTTCTTGTTATCGAACCTGTCATTTTTCTTGCAGTTGTGACGGCTACTTTATTGTGTTCTTTAAAGGTAAGGTCTTCCGACATGAGTACACCCAGATCCTTTACATTGCCTTTTCGTTCTATGTTATGATTTGCCTGAGTTTTGTACGTGGTTTGTTTTTATATTTTAATTATTTCCATAGCGTATGAGCTGGAACTTCGTTAAACACCATATTATTTTCTGTAGCCCATAGAAAGACCTGATCTACATCTGACTGGAGGTTTGCCGTGTCCTCTGTTGCCTACTCTCATGAAAATCCTAGTGTCATCTGCAAAGGATGATACAGTGCTATAGGTTGTGTTCTGGTCTATGTCCGATATGAGGATGAGAAAAAGTACTGGAGCAAGCACAGTACCCTGGGGGACTGAGCTCTTCACGGTTGATGGGCTGGATTTTATTTTGTTGACTATTACACATTGGGTTCTGTTGGTCAGGAAATTGTAGATCCATCTGCCTATTTTTCCGGTAATTCCTTTTGAAAGCATTTTATGTGCAATAACACCATGGTCACATTTGTCGAAGGCTTTTGCGAAATCTGTGTAAATTACATCAGCGTTTTGTTTGTCTTCCATGGCATCTAGTGGTCTTAGTGGTCCAGCAACTGCGACAGGCAAGAGCGCCCTGTTCTGAAACCATGTTGTCCAGGGTTATGGAGATGCTGTGATTCCATGTATTTTGTGATCTTACTTCTTAGCGCGCACTCAAAGATTTTTACGATGTGTGATGTTAGTGCTATCGGTCTGTAATTTTTTGCCTCTGCGTTATTTCCTCCTTTATGAAGTGGTGCTATCTCTGCTGTTTTTAGTATATCAGGGATAACGCCAGTATCTAGGCTTTGTCTCCACAGAATGTGAAAGGCCTGCAATAGTTTTTTTTTTTTTTTTTTTTTTTTACAGTTCTTGATGAATATGGAGTTCCAAGAATCCGGGCCTGGTGCAGAGTGCATAGGCATACTGTTTATGGCTTCTTCAAAATCCAGTGGGAATAGGGCGACGTCTGATATGATTTGATGTTGATATCATATCAATGAAAAATTCATTTGGGTTATCAATCTTTAGTGCGTTTAATGGCTCGCTGAAAACAGCGTCGTACTGCTTCCTCAGTAACTCGCTCATTTCTTTGTTGTCATCGGTGAAAGTTCCATCTCCATTTCGCAGGGGCCCGATACTGGATGTAGTTTCTGATCTTTTTTGCATAGGAGAAGAAATATTTCGGATTTCTCTCTTTCACTGATGGCCTTTTGCTCTTTTTGCCTCTCCTGGGTTTTGTATGATTCTTGTAGCTTGAGTTCAATTGTTTCTATTTCTCTACCTAACCATCTTCGCCGTTCTTGAGATTGGTTTTCTTCGCCTATAGAGGGAACGACGTTTCCGTTCCAATCTGCATCTCTTCCTCTTTTTTCTTAGGGGTATGCGGTTTGAACATATTTCTAGTGCTACTGAGCTTATTTTTTCTAGGCACTGGTTCAGGTTTGTATTTTCTAGCTGTTCTTCCCAGCTTATTTCTGTGAAGTCCTGGTTTATTTGCTCCCAGTTTATCTGTTTATTATTGAAGTTGAATTTGCTGAAATCTCCTCCACCGGGAATCTGGACTGGTTTTGAAGGTCCATTCCCCATGGTTGTCAGAACTTCAATTAAGTTGTGATCTGAGTAACAGGTATTTGTAATCATTATGTTCCCGATCAATTCATCATTATTAGTGAAAATGAGGTCCAGTGTGTTCTCCTTCCTAGTTGGTTCTACTATTTGCTGGTTTAAGGCAAACCTGTCGCACACCCGTAGCAGGTCATTTGCATGTGCCTGTTCATTTAGGCTACTTCCTGGTATTCTTTCTGATATTACTGTATTAGCCAGGTGCTTCCATTTCAGGTGCCGTAGGTTGAAGTCCCCAAGCAGGATGATGTTCGGAGCAGGATTTGTGAGGTTTTCCAAGCAGTGCTCATTTTCATTAGTTGGTCTTTAAACTGCTGAGGGTTTGCCTCCGGTGACTTATATACAAGGACAACAACTACATTTAGGATCTCTATTTTGATCATCAGCACTTCCACCTTATCATTTGTGGTGTTTAGCAGCTCGGCTCCACTGACGGGTATACAAGAATAACAAGTATAAAGCACTTGTTTACCCTAATGCGTCTTTATTCACATGAAGTATTGTGAGTGGTAAGGAGGAGAGAGTACACCTGGGGGGGAGGGGGAAGGGGGGGTGAAGGGCCAGGGGGGGGGGGGGGAGGCACATGTTTCCTGGTGACCGGAGTTATCATTAAGAGCGCAGTTGTTGTTTCGTATAAACTGGGCACCTTCACAGGCTCCACAGATAAGTTATCAGCGCTCCGGTGAGTATTGTGCTGCTGCTGCTGCCTTATCTGCGGGTGAAGGGGGGAGGCATGTGTGAGGGTTGGTGGGTGATGTGCCTCCCTGTGGAAACGGGGGGGGGGGGGGGGCTTGTGTGCGTGACATTGGGGGGGGGGGGAAGGAGGCTTGTGTGCGTGACATTGGGGGGGGGGGGGGGGGAAGGAGGCTTGTGTGCGTGACATTGGGGGGGGGGGATGTGTTCCCGCAGTAGGAGAGGCGAGTTCTTACATCCGGGCGGGGGGGGGGGGGGGGTATTCATGTTGGGGTGATGGAAGTGGTTGAGGATGATGTTGGGGGGAGAGTACGCAGTCGGGTATGGTGGGGGTGGATGACGGCGGGGGGGGGGGGGTGATAACACGAGGACGTTATATAACTGACACAATATCGAAAGGTAAACATTTGCATCGAACGTGCATCCTTGAACTGTCTTGGGACACGTGTGCCTGGGGAAGTCCATGGATGAGTGTTCGATCCCATCGCATGGCCTCAATATTTTCTGCATGTTCTTGTGGTTTAGGAAGGTTCAGACATCTCTTGTAAGGCTTTCACTATATATAATTGGTCCATCAGCTCTCATCTGTCTCCCTTAGTCCAGTCACCCCAGTTTCTCTCACCTAAATTCACTCACCACCCCTTCATCTACTGACCCCCCCTTCATCTACTGACCCTCCCCCTTCATCTACTGACCCCGCCCCTTCATCTGACCCCCCTTCATCTACTGACCCCCCCTTCATCTACTGACCCCGCCCCTTCATCTACTGACCCCGCCCCTTCATCTACTGACCCCGCCCCTTCATCTACTGACCCGCCCCTTCATCTACTGACCCGCCCCTTCATCTACTGACCCGCCCCTTCATCCACTGACCCCCCCCCTTCATCTACTGACCCCCCCTTCATCCACTGACCCCCCCTTCATCCACTGACCCGCCCCTTCATCTACTGACCCCCCTTCATCTACTGACCCGCCCCTTCATCTACTGACCCGCCCCTTCATCCACTGACCCGCCCCTTCATCTACTGACCCGCCCCTTCATCTACTGACCCGCCCCTTCATCTACTGACCCGCCCCTTCATCCACTGACCCCCCCCTTCATCCACTGACCCCCCCTTCATCCACTGACCCCCCCCTTCATCTACTGACCCCCCCCTTCATCTACTGACCCCCCCTTCATCTACTGACCCCCCCTTCATCTACTGACCCGCCCCTTCATCCACTGACCCGCCCCTTCATCTACTGACCCGCCCCTTCATCTACTGACCCCCCCTTCATCTACTGACCCCCCCTTCATCTACTGACCCCCCCTTCATCTACTGACCCGCCCCTTCATCTACTGACCCGCCCCTTCATCCACTGACCCCCCCCTTCATCCACTGACCCCCCCCTTCATCTACTGACCCCCCTTCATCTACTGACCCCCCCTTCATCTACTGACCCCCCCTTCATCTACTGACCCCCCCTTCATCTACTGACCCCCCCTTCATCTACTGACCCCCCCTTCATCTACTGACCCCCCTTCATCTACTGACCCCCCTTCATCTACTGACCCCCCTTCATCTACTGACCCCCCCTTCATCTACTGACCTCCCCCTTCATCTACTGACCTCCCCCTTCATCCACTGACCCTCCCCCCCCCCTTCATCCGTTGACCCCTCCCCCCCCCCCCCCCCCCCCGCAACAACGCAGGGTGGTCATGTCAGTGTGGCCGACGGAGTGAAGGTCGCCCATGGCCCCCCCCCCCCCCCCAGACTGGATTACCTTGTTCAGCCCTGACCAAGAACCCAAACATGGCGGCGGGGCAATGACTAGAGCGGTTGTGGTCTGGGGCCACTCGTACCTCGGGACCACCAGCTGTTGTGCACGTGATAGTGTTGTTGCCTCTACCACCAGTTGTGCACGTGATCCTAGCAGCCGTGTGCACTTGCTGCATGTGTGTGTGCGCTTGGTGCATGTGTGTGTGTGTGCTTGCTGCATGTGTGTGTGTGCACTTAGGTGTCTTGGCGGGGGACTCTAGCCACGGCTCTTGGGTTCCACCTCTCGTCTCGTAATTGACTCGTGTATAGGTTACAGAGCCTATTGGGCTCTGTTGTAGTTGTGGTATTCTCTCTCCACCCCATCCCAATAGCTGTGTCGTAGCATTTAAAGCTGTGTTTGGAGTCTGGCTCCACCACTTGGCTTCTTAGAGCATTCCAGTTGTTCACGACTAACACTAAAAAGATTGTTTCTAATGTCTCTGTGGCTCATTTGGGTACTTCGTTTCCATGTCTCAGTTCTTGTACTACCCGGCGAAATGGTCGGTTCATATCTGCTGTGTCTATTCCCTTAAGTATTTTGTATGTCGTAATCCTGCGTACTGTTTCTTGTAGTGTCGTGAGGTTTAACACCTGTAGTCTTCATAGTTCATACCCCACAACTCTGGGACTTGTTGGTATACCTCTGAACTTTCTCGAGGTTGGTCTCGTAGTTATGTGTTTTTTGCCTCTGTGAAAAACCTGTTGACAGTGGCTTCCTGCGTTGACATTCCGGGAAAGTCGCGATGGGTAAATTCTTGGTAAGTGCAACATTGTGCAACTCTTTGGGAATTGTTGCTCTGAGGTTAAGATATAAGTGGTAACGTAATCTTCTAGTGAATGAGTGCAGCTGTTCTCTACGGTGTCCTGTTATTGTTACACCCGTCCTCCTCTCAAGTCCATTACATCAAGCGGTCGACCCCACACACGCATTCAGAAATTTTTACATGCTGTTCATTCAAAACGAGAATTTTCTCAAATATAAATTAATATTATAATAGCATTGTGCATATATAGGCATAGGATAGGTGGTTAGGTTCTGTTGATTATTTGTAGCACGTGGGTGAAGCATTTACAGCGTTGTGGTTCGAACAAAATTCGTCAGCAAAGGACTTGTTCCGAAAGTGTTCGAACGAAATCAGTTGAGAGTCGTGTGTAAACAGTTTTTCATTCATAAAGAGTGAGTTCGGCGGGTGAATGGAATCACTTTTCAGTCCGTCCTCCAAAGACCCAAAAGTGATTACATGCACCCGACAACCCCCAGTTGTTTATGAATGAAAAACTGTTTACACACGACTCACAACTGTTGACGTTCGAACACTTCCGGAACAAGTGCTTCACTGACGAATTGTTCGAACCACAACGTTGTAAATGCTTCACTCATTTATTACAAATATAAATAATCGCCAACAGAACCTAAACACCTAACATAACCTATGCCTATATGTGCACATATGCTATTATAATAATTTATATTTCAGAAAATTCTCGTTTTGAACGAACGGCATGTAAAAATTTCTGAATGCGTCTGTGGGGTCGACCGCTGGATGGAATGGACTTAAGTCGAGGACGGGTTGTATTGTTGGCTTGTTTTCTACGGTGAACAAGAAGATAGAAGTGAACTTGCTGGCGTGAGTACCATAGAAGATATTCAGGGAAGATACCTTGAGAGAGTAGAAGAACTCCCAGAACCCCAGGGAGCCGGTCGGCCGAGCGGACAGCACACTGGACTTGTGATCCTGTGGACCCGGGTTCGATCCCGGGCGCCGGCGAGAAACAATGGGCAGAGTTTCACCCTATGCCCCTGTTACCTAGCAGTAAAATAGGTACCTGGGTGCTAGTCAGCTGTCACGGGCTGCTTCCTGGGGGTGGAGGCCTGGTCGAGGACCGGGCCGCGGGGACACTGAAAATCCCCGAAATCATCTCAAGATAACCTCAAGATAACCCCATCAAGCAGGTATCACCAGGTTAGAAGATGGCAGACGTTCATGTGTAGTGTCCTGTGTGGAAGTGATGTGTTATGTAGTGTACAGTAGTAGGGTGGAAGACGCACAGGTACCTTTTTTTTTTGGGGAGAGGACCCCTGTGAGGTGTAAGACGCACAGGTACCTTTTTTTTTCAGGCCCGAGGACCCCTGTGAGGTGTAAGACTCACAGGTACCTTTTTTGTTTTTCTGGAAATTCGTGTCTGGGAGTGAGGGTTTTCAGGTAAATTTTTGTCAGTCACAGATTTTAGAAGTAAGGATTTCTTATGATGAAAATAATTTCCGAGACTTAGAAGTTTGTTAAGGGCTTATGGGAGAAAATCAAATATCGTTTGTATCGCTTTATGGTTTCCAGGAGAACTCTACAGACATATTTTACATGTTTTCAACTTACAAAAATCGTCTATGTAAGCCTTAGTTATTCATGTAAATTTAGAAAGTTATCTGTGTAAGTCAGGGTTTTCAGGGGCTCGTACCTCACACCCCCCTCCCTCCCCCTTACCTCGCAATCTCTCGCGTCACCTTTATTTACCTTACGCCCAGCCAGCCAGACGCTGCATACAGGTTACCTCTTATCTTATCCATAATAATATCTGGACCGTCCCCCCCTCTCTCTCTCTCTCTCCTCCTATTTCCTTACAGCTATTTTCAGAGTTTCAAATAATCATAGAAGTTTATTTATATGTTTATGACCGAATTTGTAAAAGGACCATTTTCAGAGAATATTGTCTTAGATGTTTTGTTAAGGAATACAGACAACTTATCCATAACATTTAGTTTTATATCCATTTACGGCTATTTCATCTGTAAAGACCAAAATTGAACAGAGCCCAGTTTAAGCTCATATTTCATCAGAGTCCAGTTTATACCGAAAATTCACCAGAGTCTACTTTGAGAGCAAATTTCATCAGTGTCCTGTAATCTGTGAAAACTTGACCGAGTCCATTTTATACCCAATTTTCGGCAGAGTCCAGTTTATGCTCAAATTCACCAGAGTCTACTTTGAGAGCAAAATTAGTCAGAGACAGTTTTAAGCTCATATTTCATCAGAGTCCAATTATCAACAGAAATTCGCCAGAGTCTACTTTGAGAGCAAAATTCGTCAGAGACAGTTTTAAGCTCATATTTCATCAGAGTCCAATTATCAACAGAAATTCGCCAGAGTCTACTTTGAGAGCAAAATTCGTCAGAGACAGTTTTAAGCTCAAATTTCATCAGAGTCCAGTTTATACCGAAAATTCGCCAGAGTCTACTTTGTGCCAAAATATTCAGAGTCCAGTTCATGATCGAAATTAATCAGAGTCCAATTAAAGACCCAAATTTGACAGAGACCACATTTTCGCTACTAGCAGTCCAATCCCCCTGAAATTTTAAACAGTCATATTTCAGACGTAGTAAATAAGATCAAGTCAGTTACTGAGCTCCAGCTCTCGTCCCCACCTTAGTTCTCTTTCGTATCTTTGTAAATAACCCATCAATTTCCCTGAAATTTTTACCCTCTGTATTTCAGACATAGTAAATATGAAGTAAACAATTATAAAACTCTAGCTCTTGTCCTCTGTCCAAGCTCACTTTTGTAAATTCATTACTCTCAGTCCAAATCACCCAACTACATTTTCAGACATAGTAAATAAAAACCAGTTCAGTTATCAAGTTTCAACTCTTGTGCCCCAGCTTAGTTCATTTGTGCAAGTTCTTTATTTTCCAACTAAATCACCTGAGATTTAAGATCACCTTATTTTCTAACGTAGTAAAATTAATCTGGACATTAGCAAAGCTCCATTTCCTCAGCCTTAGATCATCAGACATAAATATATTCGATCAAGTCCCTCTCCAGCCTATCTGTTTATCTGAGTAATTACTTTACCCTTCTCATCCCCAACCTATCAATCCCCAACGTATCAAAACCTTCAATAATCATACTGTATTTGCATATTTTCTCTATATTCAGCTGTGTTCTTCACATTTTGTCCATGTTTTCTGTGTTCACTCCATGTTCTTCAAATGTTCACAGTCCCATTCAGTTCATATTTTCACAAGTATCTCCATTTTTTCTGTAATCTTTCTCTTAGTCTCATTACTTTCTCTACAAATTCTAGTCATATTTTCTATGTTTTCATGTTCATCACATGTTCTCTTTACAACTTTTATACTCAATATTCATGCTAACTTCCATATTTTTGTGTTCTTTGTCAATATTCATGTTCCTCTACAAGTTCATGTTCCTCACAAGATCACTTCGTTTTTCACCTTCACTTACATGTTTTCTACATTCTTTGTCATATTCTCCATGTTCTTCACAAGTCCATTGTTCATTCTTTGTATTCCCTATTCTCCTTATCATGTTTTCATGTTCTCTGTAAGTTCATATTCCCAGCATGTTCACTGTATTCATCAACTTTTCTTACATGTGTTCTTTGCCATGTTCCCCATATGTTCTCTGGGTTTTTCCCCTTACATGTTATCTAACGTTCCTTAACTAAAAAAATCTTTCACCAATCAACTAAAAACATAGTCACTTTCGTAATTTCTCAACTAAACTTATTATCCAGTCAACTAAAAATAGTCAGAAATAGCCTCGTTCAACACTGTTCTTAACTAAAACAACCTTTCTCTTAGCTAAAAATTGTCAAAGGAAACTTTTTCAACACTTTCGTAACTAAAATTATATGTCGCTAAGTAAGAAAAATTGTCAAAGGAATCTTTCCAGCACTGTTCTTAACTAAACTTATTCCCCAGTCATCAGAAATAACCGTGTTCTTCATGTTTCATTGTCATTTCATAACTAAAATTATCCATCAATCAACAGAAAAAGCCATGTTCATCATGTTTTGTCTTTTTGCTTAACAAAAATTATGTTTTGTCAAGTAAGAAAAAATAACCAAAGATATCTTTCATCGCTGTTCTTAACTGACATTATACTTTGGGGAGCACAAAAAATAGTCTCCCTCGTCATGTTTTCTCTTTTTCCATAACTAAAAGTATTCATCAGTCAACTAAAAAATAGTTACTTCATTATGTTTCCTTGTCATTTCTTAACTGAAATATCACTTCTCTCATCTGAAATAGTCATGTGTTGCCTCTTTCCAACACTGTTCTTAACTAAAGTAGCCTTTCACTTCGCTAAAATAGTCATATTCGTCATTGTTCCTAACTAAAATTATATGTCGTTAAGTAAGAAATATAGTCAAAGACTCTCTTCGAGACATCAAAGACATCCTTTAAGACTTCAATGGGACTCGTCGAGATATCAAAAGACACTCTCAAACACTCAAAAATTTACTTGCATCCTCAAAGTTAATCTCAGAGGCATAAAAGTTATTCTCGGAGCTATCAAATTAATCTCTAAAACAACAAAAGTTAATCTCTGTCATCAAAGTTGATCTGCAAGATATCTTCGAGACATCAAAGTTACTTTTCATTACATCAAAGACGCATTCAAATACTACCCATGTTCTCAGAAGTCATTCTCAAAGTCATCAAAGTTATTCAAAGAGCTAACAAAAGTTATTCTCAGAGTCACTCTCGTTCTTCAGAGAAACTTTCCAAAACATCTTTGTTCATCAAAGTTATTCTCAGAGTTAACAAAGGTAATCTCTAACTCACTCTCGTTCATCAAAGTTGTTTCAAAGACATCAAAGTTAATCTCAGAGTTATCCAAAGATATTCTCATGTCCACAAAAGTTATTCACAGAGTCGTCAAAGTTAATCCAAGACATCATTTTTCATCAAAGATATTCTCTCTAAACCATCAATGTTCTTCTCTAAGACATAAAAGTTATTCTCAGAGTCACCTTCGTTCTTCAGAGAAACTTTCCAAAACATCTTCGTTCATAAAAGTTATTCTCAGAGACATCTAAAGTTAATCTTAGAGTTATCAAATGTAATCTTTAACTCACTTTTGGTCATTAAAGTTAATTTCTATGTTATAAAAGTTTGTCTCAGAGACATGTAAAGTTAATCTTAGAGTTAACAAAGGTAATTTCTAACTCTCGGTCGTCAAAGTTGTTTCAAAGACATCAAAGTTATTCTCAGAGTTATCCAAAGATATTCTCATGTCCACAAAAGTTATTCTGAGCTATCAAAGTTAATCTCAGACATCTTCATTCATAAAGTTATTCTCAGTCATGAAATGTTATTCTCTAAGTAACTTTCCCTTCATCAAAGATATTCTCTAAGTCCTGAAAGTTATTCTCTAAGACAGCAAAGTTATTCTCTGAGCTAACAAAATACTACTCATGTTCTCAAAGACATTCTCAAAGTCATCAAAGTTATTCTGTAACTCACTTTTGTTCATTAAAGTTAATTTCTATGTTATAAAAGTTATTCTCAGAGCTAACAAAATACTACTCATGTTCTCAGAAGTCATTCTCAAACTCATCAAAGTTATTCTCAGAGTCATCAAAAGTTGTTCTCTAAAACATCAATGTTGCTATCTAAGACATCAAAGATGTTCTCTAAATCATAAAAGTTAATCTTAACTCACCTTCGTTCATTAGAGAAACTTTCCAATCCATATTCGTTCTCCAAAAGTTGTTCTCTAAGACACCTTCATTCATCAAAGAAACTCTCCTTCTTCCATCATGTTATTCTTTAAGACATCTTCAGTCATAAAATTTTATCTCCAAAATGTAACTAGTTCAGCTTTTCATACCAAGCCTGCACTTGTTAAAATATATTTTCGCAGTCACTTTACCCTAAAACTGTTCTCTGAACTATCCTAACTTAACTTACCTTACCTTACCTATCTTACCTAACTTTACCTATCTTACCTAACTTAACCTGCATAACCTAACTTTACCTAACCTAACTTACCTTACCTTACCTATCTTACCTAACTTTACCTATCTTACCTAACTTAACCTGCATAACCTAACTTTACCTATCCTAACCTAACTTACCTTACCTATCTTACCTAACTTTACCTATCTTACCTAACTTAACCTGCATAACCTAACTTTACCTATCCTAACCTAACTTACCTTACCTTACCTATCTTACCTAACTTTACCTATCTTACCTAACTTACCTTACCTTACCTATCTTAACCTGCTTAACCTATCTTACCTAACTTAACCTGCATAACCTAACTTTACCTATCCTAACATAACTTTCCTTACCATACCTAACTCAACCTGCTTAACCTAACTTACCTAACTTACCTAACTTACATAACTTACATAACTTAACCTAACTTACATAACTTAACCTGCTTAACCTAACTTACATAACTTAACCTAACTTACCTAACTTAACCTAACTTACCTTACCTTACCTAACTTATATAACTTGTCTTACCTATCCTAACCTAACTTGGCTTACCTAACTTAATCTTACATTCCCAAACTGTTGTATCCTAACTTATCTAGTCCAACCAGACATGCTCTAACATACATAAGTATTCCTTCTTGTCTTTTGTGTTTCGTCAATCAGTGTCTCATATTCATTTACTCATGTCATTAGTTAATTTCTCAAATGGTCACTTATGCATTTCAAGTGCTATTTGTTAGAGATTTGATATTTAAGCATTTCAAAGAATTTTTGTTATATATGGGCATTTACTCATTTCAAGGGTTAATTTCTCAAATGGACGTTTTTTGCATTTCAAGTGTTATTTGTTTAAGATTGGGTGTTTAACCATTTCAAAGGTTTTTGTTATATATGGGAACTTACTCGTTTCAAGGGCCAATTTCTCAAATGGCCATTTTTGCAGATCAAGGGTTATTTGTTAAAGTTCATCAAGTTGCCCATAAGTTGTATTTATTATGTTTGTTATCATTTATTCTTATTCCCCAACCCCTTAACCTAACCTCTTGTAATCTTAGTGTATTTGGTAGGTTCTATCATATGTTCTTATTCCCCAACCCCTTAACCTAACCTCTTGTAATCTTAGTGTATTTGGTAGGTTCTATCATATGTTCTTATTCCCCAACTCCTTAACCTAACCTCTTGTAATCTTAGTGTATTTGGTAGGTTCTATCATATGTTCTTATTCCCCAACCCTTTAACCTAACCTTTCAGATGTAGTTTATTGTGTTTTTGACGTATTTGTTGTATATATTATCCTTTAACCTAACCTTTCAGATGTAGTTTTGCTTCTCCTTTGTATATTTTTTACCCAAACCCACCATCCCACTTATCCTTCTTTCCTTCTTTTACTTTGTTTTCACATATAAGTTCATTCTTTATCATAGTAATAATAAAAATTACAATAGTAAAGAATCAGATCTACTAAGACTTGAAATTGAGAAACAAGAGCTCAAGGGAGTGAGAGCATGAAAGAAGAGCAAGGAGTAAGAGGGAGGGGGCGGAAGAGAATGGGACCAAAGAAGAGAGAATGAGAGAGAGTGTGGGCATGGGAGCACTAAGACTTGAATTTGAGAAAAAAGAAAACTAAGTGAATGAGAGTGAGGGTGTGAGAATGGGAGCAATAAGACTTGAATTTGAGAAACAAGAGAGCATTTGAGCAAATGAGGGAGAGAGAGGGGGAGGAAGAGAGAGAATAAGGGAGAGAGATAGAAAAGGAGGGTTAGAAGGAGTAGGAGAATTAAAGTAAAAGAAGGAAAGAAGGATAAGTGGGATGGTGGGTTTGGGTAAAAAATATACAAAGGAGAAGCAAAACTACATCTGAAAGGTTAGGTTAAAGGATAATATATACAACAAATACGTCAAAAACACAATAAACTACATCTGAAAGGTTAGGTTAAAGGGTTGGGGAATAAGAACATATGATAGAACCTACCAAATACACTAAGATTACAAGAGGTTAGGTTAAGGGGTTGGGGAATAAGAACATATGATAGAACCTACCAAATACACTAAGATTACAAGAGGTTAGGTTAAGGGGTTGGGGAATAAGAACATATGATAGAACCTACCAAATACACTAAGATTACAAGAGGTTAGGTTAAGGGGTTGGGGAATAAGAATAAATGATAACAAACATAATAAATACAACTTATGGGCAACTTGATGAACTTTAACAAATAACCCTTGATCTGCAAAAATGGCCATTTGAGAAATTGGCCCTTGAAACGAGTAAGTTCCCATATATAACAAAAACCTTTGAAATGGTTAAACACCCAATCTTAAACAAATAACACTTGAAATGCAAAAACGTCCATTTGAGAAATTAACCCTTGAAATGAGTAAATGCCCATATATAACAAAAATTCTTTGAAATGCTTAAATATCAAATCTCTAACAAATAGCACTTGAAATGCATAAGTGACCATTTGAGAAATTAACTAATGAAATGAGTAAATGAATATGAGACACTGATTGACGAAACACAAAAGACAAGAAGGAATACTTATGTATGTTAGAGCATGTCTGGTTGGACTAGATAAGTTAGGATACAACAGTTTGGGAATGTAAGATTAAGTTAGGTAAGCCAAGTTAGGTTAGGATAGGTAAGACAAGTTATATAAGTTAGGTAAGGTAAGGTAAGTTAGGTTAAGTTAGGTAAGTTAGGTTAAGTTATGTAAGTTAGGTTAAGCAGGTTAAGTTATGTAAGTTAGGTTAAGTTATGTAAGTTAGGTAAGTTAGGTTAAGCAGGTTGAGTTAGGTAAGGTAAGGAAAGTTATGTTAGGATAGGTAAAGTTAGGTTATGCAGGTTAAGTTAGGTAAGATAGGTTAAGCAGGTTAAGATAGGTAAGGTAAGGTAAGTTAGGTAAGATAGGTAAAGTTAGGTAAGATAGGTAAGGTAAGGTAAGTTAGGTTAGGATAGGTAAAGTTAGGTTATGCAGGTTAAGTTAGGTAAGATAGGTAAAGTTAGGTAAGATAGGTAAGGTAAGGTAAGTTAGGTTAGGATAGGTAAAGTTAGGTTATGCAGGTTAATTTAGGTAAGATAGGTAAAGTTAGGTAAGATAGGTAAGGTAAGGTAAGTTAGGTTAGGTAAAGTTAGGTTATGCAGGTTAAGTTAGGTAAGATAGGTAAAGTTAGGTAAGATAGGTAAGGTAAGGTAAGTTAAGTTAGGATAGTTCAGAGAACAGTTTTAGGGTAAAGTGACTGCGAAAATATATTTTAACAAGTGCAGGCTTGGTATGAAAAGCTGAACTAGTTACATTTTGGAGATAAAATTTTATGACTGAAGATGTCTTAAAGAATAACATGATGGAAGAAGGAGAGTTTCTTTGATGAATGAAGGTGTCTTAGAGAACAACTTTTGGAGAACGAATATGGATTGGAAAGTTTCTCTAATGAACGAAGGTGAGTTAAGATTAACTTTTATGATTTAGAGAACATCTTTGATGTCTTAGATAGCAACATTGATGTTTTAGAGAACAACTTTTGATGACTCTGAGAATAACTTTGATGAGTTTGAGAATGACTTCTGAGAACATGAGTAGTATTTTGTTAGCTCTGAGAATAACTTTTATAACATAGAAATTAACTTTAATGAACAAAAGTGAGTTACAGAATAACTTTGATGACTTTGAGAATGTCTTTGAGAACATGAGTAGTATTTTGTTAGCTCAGAGAATAACTTTGCTGTCTTAGAGAATAACTTTCAGGACTTAGAGAATATCTTTGATGAAGGGAAAGTTACTTAGAGAATAACATTTCATGACTGAGAATAACTTTATGAATGAAGATGTCTGAGATTAACTTTGATAGCTCAGAATAACTTTTGTGGACATGAGAATATCTTTGGATAACTCTGAGAATAACTTTGATGTCTTTGAAACAACTTTGACGACCGAGAGTTAGAGATTACCTTTGTTAACTCTAAGATTAACTTTACATGTCTCTGAGACAAACTTTTATAACATAGAAATTAACTTTAATGACCAAAAGTGAGTTAAAGATTACATTTGATAACTCTAAGATTAACTTTAGATGTCTCTGAGAATAACTTTTATGAACGAAGATGTTTTGGAAAGTTTCTCTGAAGAACGAAGGTGACTCTGAGAATAACTTTTATGTCTTAGAGAAGAACATTGATGGTTTAGAGAGAATATCTTTGATGAAAAATGATGTCTTGGATTAACTTTGACGACTCTGTGAATAACTTTTGTGGACATGAGAATATCTTTGGATAACTCTGAGATTAACTTTGATGTCTTTGAAACAACTTTGATGAACGAGAGTGAGTTAGAGATTACCTTTGTTAACTCTGAGAATAACTTTGATGAACAAAGATGTTTTGGAAAGTTTCTCTGAAGAACGAGAGTGACTCTGAGAATAACTTTTGTTAGCTCTTTGAATAACTTTGATGACTTTGAGAATGACTTCTGAGAACATGGGTAGTATTTGAATGCGTCTTTGATGTAATGAAAAGTAACTTTGATGTCTCGAAGATATCTTGCAGATCAACTTTGATGACAGAGATTAACTTTTGTTGTTTTAGAGATTAATTTGATAGCTCCGAGAATAACTTTTATGCCTCTGAGATTAACTTTGAGGATGCAAGTAAATTTTTGAGTGTTTGAGAGTGTCTTTTGATATCTCGACGAGTCCCATTGAAGTCTTAAAGGATGTCTTTGATGTCTCGAAGAGAGTCTTTGACTATATTTCTTACTTAACGACATATAATTTTAGTTAGGAACAATGACGAATATGACTATTTTAGCGAAGTGAAAGGCTACTTTAGTTAAGAACAGTGTTGGAAAGAGGCTACACATGACTATTTCAGATGAGAGAAGTGATATTTCAGTTAAGAAATGACAAGGAAACATGATGAAGTAACTATTTTTTAGTTGACTGATGAATACTTTTAGTTATGGAAAAAGAGAAAACATGACGAGGGAGACTATTTTTTGTGCTCCCCAAAGTATAATGTCAGTTAAGAACAGCGATGAAAGATATCTTTGGTTATTTTTTCTTACTTGACAAAACATAATTTTTGTTAAGCAAAAAGACAAAACATGATGAACATGGCTTTTTCTGTTGATTGATGGATAATTTTAGTTATGAAATGACAATGAAACATGAAGAACACGGTTATTTCTGATGACTGGGGAATAAGTTTAGTTAAGAACAGTGCTGGAAAGATTCCTTTGACAATTTTTCTTACTTAGCGACATATAATTTTAGTTACGAAAGTGTTGAAAAAGTTTCCTTTGACAATTTTTAGCTAAGAGAAAGGTTGTTTTAGTTAAGAACAGTGTTGAACGAGGCTATTTCTGACTATTTTTAGTTGACTGGATAATAAGTTTAGTTGAGAAATTACGAAAGTGACTATGTTTTTAGTTGATTGGTGAAAGATTTTTTTAGTTAAGGAACGTTAGATAACATGTAAGGGGAAAAACCCAGAGAACATATGGGGAACATGGCAAAGAACACATGTAAGAAAAGTTGATGAATACAGTGAACATGCTGGGAATATGAACTTACAGAGAACATGAAAACATGATAAGGAGAATAGGGAATACAAAGAATGAACAATGGACTTGTGAAGAACATGGAGAATATGACAAAGAATGTAGAAAACATGTAAGTGAAGGTGAAAAACGAAGTGATCTTGTGAGGAACATGAACTTGTAGAGGAACATGAATATTGACAAAGAACACAAAAATATGGAAGTTAGCATGAATATTGAGTATAAAAGTTGTAAAGAGAACATGTGATGAACATGAAAACATAGAAAATATGACTAGAATTTGTAGAGAAAGTAATGAGACTAAGAGAAAGATTACAGAAAAAATGGAGATACTTGTGAAAATATGAACTGAATGGGACTGTGAACATTTGAAGAACATGGAGTGAACACAGAAAACATGGACAAAATGTGAAGAACACAGCTGAATATAGAGAAAATATGCAAATACAGTATGATTATTGAAGGTTTTGATACGTTGGGGATTGATAGGTTGGGGATGAGAAGGGTAAAGTAATTACTCAGATAAACAGATAGGCTGGAGAGGGACTTGATCGAATATATTTATGTCTGATGATCTAAGG
Source organism: Procambarus clarkii (assembly GCF_040958095.1). Taxonomy (NCBI): domain Eukaryota; kingdom Metazoa; phylum Arthropoda; class Malacostraca; order Decapoda; family Cambaridae; genus Procambarus; species Procambarus clarkii. Next base: position 18,998,104 of record NC_091192.1, on the reverse strand, counting down.
CTGAGGAAATGGAGCTTTGCTAATGTCCAGATTAATTTTACTACGTTAGAAAATAAGGTGATCTTAAATCTCAGGTGATTTAGTTGGAAAATAAAGAACTTGCACAAATGAACTAAGCTGGGGCACAAGAGTTGAAACTTGATAACTGAACTGGTTTTTATTTACTATGTCTGAAAATGTAGTTGGGTGATTTGGACTGAGAGTAATGAATTTACAAAAGTGAGCTTGGACAGAGGACAAGAGCTAGAGTTTTATAATTGTTTACTTCATATTTACTATGTCTGAAATACAGAGGGTAAAAATTTCAGGGAAATTGATGGGTTATTTACAAAGATACGAAAGAGAACTAAGGTGGGGACGAGAGCTGGAGCTCAGTAACTGACTTGATCTTATTTACTACGTCTGAAATATGACTGTTTAAAATTTCAGGGGGATTGGACTGCTAGTAGCGAAAATGTGGTCTCTGTCAAATTTGGGTCTTTAATTGGACTCTGATTAATTTCGATCATGAACTGGACTCTGAATATTTTGGCACAAAGTAGACACGCGAATTTTCGGTATAAACTGGACTCTGATGAAATTTGAGCTTAAAACTGTCTCTGACGAATTTTGCTCTCAAAGTAGACTCTGGCGAATTTCTGTTGATAATTGGACTCTGATGAAATATGAGCTTAAAACTGTCTCTGACTAATTTTGCTCTCAAAGTAGACTCTGGTGAATTTGAGCATAAACTGGACTCTGCCGAAAATTGGGTATAAAATGGACTCGGTCAAGTTTTCACAGATTACAGGACACTGATGAAATTTGCTCTCAAAGTAGACTCTGGCGAATTTTCGGTATAAACTGGACTCTGATGAAATATGAGCTTAAACTGGGCTCTGTTCAATTTTGGTCTTTACAGATGAAATAGCCGTAAATGGATATAAAACTAAATGTTATGGATAAGTTGTCTGTATTCCTTAACAAAACATCTAAGACAATATTCTCTGAAAATGGTCCTTTTACAAATTCGGTCATAAACATATAAATAAACTTCTATGATTATTTGAAACTCTGAAAATAGCTGTAAGGAAATAGGAGGAGAGAGAGAGAGAGAGGGACGGTCCAGATATTATTATGGATAAGATAAGAGGTAACCTGTATGCAGCGTCTGGCTGGCTGGGCGTAAGGTAAATAAAGGTGACGCGAGAGATTGCGAGGTAAGGGGGAGGGAGGGGGGTGTGAGGTACGAGCCCCTGAAAACCCTGACTTACACAGATAACTTTCTAAATTTACATGAATAACTAAGGCTTACATAGACGATTTTTGTAAGTTGAAAACATGTAAAATATGTCTGTAGAGTTCTCCTGGAAACCATAAAGCGATACAAACGATATTTGATTTTCTCCCATAAGCCCTTAACAAACTTCTAAGTCTCGGAAATTATTTTCATCATAAGAAATCCTTACTTCTAAAATCTGTGACTGACAAAAATTTACCTGAAAACCCTCACTCCCAGACACGAATTTCCAGAAAAACAAAAAAGGTACCTGTGAGTCTTACACCTCACAGGGGTCCTCGGGTCTGAAAAAAAAGGTACCTGTGCGTCTTACACCTCACAGGGGTCCTCTCCCCCCAAAAAAAAGGTACCTGTGCGTCTTCCACCCTACTACTGTGTACATATGTAATAAATGTACATAGTTAAGGACACATGGTGATGGGTTTTGTTCAGCGTTTACCCCCTATTGCTGTTGGATTATTACTGCCAGTTGTTAACAAACCTATACTATAAGGCACTACTATACTATGAGGCACTATAAGGCCCCATATATGGTTTGGTATGACAACATCCCGGCTACTGGCTGAGTGGGGCCGTAACAGTCCTCAATCCTCCCCCCCCCCCCTCTCCCTTAATGTCGGTCGTAAATCTCCCTCCCCGCTCCTAATTTCGGTCGAAAATCTCCCCCTCCTAATGTCGGTCGTCGATCCTATACCCCCCCTGATCTCTTCCCTATTTTCTCTTGCTCGCGATCTGGCTTCCCCCTTCTTTCGACCTCCCCCCCCCCTCTCCTTGCCCCCCCTCCCTGTTTCCCCCCCCCAGCACTCGACCCCTCCGTGCCTGGTGTGGACCCCCAGCAGTGGTTGGTGGGGTGACCCAGGGGGGGACAGTGTCAGTGGTGGGGTGACCCAGGGGGGGACAGTGTCAGTGGTGGGGTGACCCAGGGGGGGACAGTGTCAGTGGTGGGGTGACCCAGGGGGGGACAGTGTCAGTGGTGGGGTGACCCAGGGGGGGACAGTGTCAGTGGTGGGGTGACCCAGGGGGGGACAGTGTCAGTGGTGGGGTGACCCAGGGGGGGACAGTGTCAGTGGTGGGGTGACCCAGGGGGGGACAGTGTCAGTGGTGGGGTGACCCAGGGGGGGACAGTGTCAGTGGTGGGGTGACCCAGGGGGGGACAGTGTCAGTGGTGGGGTGACCCAGGAGGGGACAGTGTCAGTGGTGGGGTGACCCAGGGGGGGACAGTGTCAGTGGTGGGGTGACCCAGGGGGGGACAGTGTCAGTGGTGGGGTGACCCAGGGGGGGACAGTGTCAGTGGTGGGGTGACCCAGGGGGGGACAGTGTCAGTGGTGGGGTGACCCAGGGGGGGACAGTGTCAGTGGTGGGGTGACCCAGGGGGGGGACAGTGTCAGTGGTGGGGTGACCCAGGGGGGGGGACAGTGTCAGTGGTGGGGTGACCTAGGGGGGGGACAGTGTCAGTGGTGGGGGTGACCCAGGGGGGGGACAGTGGTGGGGTGACCCAGGGGGGGACAGTGTCAGTGGTGGGGTGACCCAGGGGGGGACAGTGTCAGTGGTGGGGTGACCCAGGGGGGGACAGTGTCAGTGGTGGGGTGACCCAGGGGGGACAGTGTCAGTGGTGGGGTGACCCAGGGGGGGACAGTGTCAGTGGTGGGGTGACCCAGGGGGGGACAGTGTCAGTGGTGGGGTGACCCAGGGGGGGGACAGTGGTGGGGGTGACCCAGGGGGGGGGGACAGTGGTGGGGGTGGCCGTGAATGTTGGCCACCACGGTGAGGGGCGGTGCAACCTCTCACAGGTGGGGGGGGGTGCTCGGGGGGGGGGTTAAGGTATTGATCTTCCGCCTCTCTTCCCTCCTCCTCTCCCTCCCCCTCTCCCTCCCCCATCTCTTTACACCCCATCTTACCTGGATCTTACCTAGAGAGGGTTTTGGGAGTTTGTTCTACTCCCCAAGCCCGACCCGGGACTAGGTTCGACTTGGGAAAGTTTGGTCCACTAGGCTGTTGCTTGGAGCGGCCCGCAGACCCACATACCCACTACAGCCTGGTTGGTCCGGCACTTCTTGAAGATTTTTTTTTTGTTTTAAGACTTCCACTTATTTCCGGCAATATTTCTTAATTGTTGTGAGGATATTAAACAGCCGTGGACCTCTGATGTTTATACAGTGTTCTCTGATTGTGCCTATGGCACCTCTGTTCTTCACTGGTTCTATTCTGCATTTCCTGCCATATCTTTCGCTCAGTATGTTGTTATTCTACTGTGCAAATTTGTAATTGAACCTCGATGTAAGCCTAACATGTACTGAGTGTATAGACTAGATGGTTGTCCGCAGATACAGTGTATTATATAAGTCTCCCCCCCCCTCACCAGGCTTTATTAAATCCACCAAGTCTTAAACTCCTTACTAACGACCAAGGTAACGACTACCTTAATGCTCGTTATACAAATCCTTCAGCAAACTAAATCAGTTTCAGCACGGTGAAAACTATCATTCTCGAGGTCTTTGAAACTCTCTATTAGTAATTCAACTCGAGCTGTGATTGAATTTAATACTAAACAAGGGTTAGTTGCGCTAGTTACAGTACCGACGTTAACCAATTAGCACAGCTTGTGTGTGCTAATTGTTAATTCCCGGAAATTAAATTCAGGAATATAAATAGTTTGTAATCCGTTTTTTTTTGTTTGCAACAAAGCTTAAATGAAATGCATCCAATTTAAATTTAAAGTTGTATACAATTAGGGGTTACGTACTGAGGCTAGTGCTACTATGTTTAGGGTTTCTACCATGTTATTCTACTATGGTAGAAACATGTTCTACCACGTTTGTTTAGGGTTTCTACCATGTTATTCTACTATGGTAGAAACATGTTCTACTACGTTTGTTTAGGGTTTCATAGTTGCTAATCCTCTAATTTTATTCACGGTGAATAAAATCTATATGTCTGCTGTATCTGTAAAACTTCTGTATCTACACCTATTACAGCGACGGTCCGCACTGTAACACAGTAAACAGTGCGGACCGTCGACCGTCTCTTAAAAAAAATGGATGAGAAAGTCAAAATATTAGGCCTATGTGATTTATAAGGCTATACTGATAGTTGTGTGGTTCATGGGGGCGATGGTTCATGGGGGAGATGGTTCATGGGGGCGATGGTTCATGGGGGCGATGGTTCATGGGGGCGATGGTTCATGGGGGCGATGGTTCATGGGGGCGATGGTTCATGGGGGCGATGGTTCATGGGGGCGATGGTTCATGGGGGAGATGGTTCATGGGGGCGATGGTTCATGGGGGCGATGGTTCATGGGGGCGATGGTTCATGGGGGCGATGGTTCATGGGGGCGATGGTTCATGGGGGCGATGGTTCATGGGGGCGATGGTTCATGGGGGCGATGGTTCATGGGGGCGATGGTTCATGGGGGCGATGGTTCATGGGGGCGATGGTTCATGGGTCAGCTTTGTGGAGAGTTGTCAAAGGTGCGGGGGGGGGGAAGGGGGGGGTTAACTTAGCGTTACGCAGTGTTGACAAAAATTAACTTAACGTATTCAGTATTGCCACATTAATTTAACGGTTTTCAATATTGCCACAAATTAACTTAAAAATTAACAAATTCAATATTGGCATGACTGTCAGGCTGACACACGCTCTCCTGCACATCCTGGAGAAGATTACATAGCCAGTGTTTCCTTAATAGTTGTTAAAACAATGTTAGATCTTAAAGCTGCAAGTTTAACGCTTCGTGCAATATGGAGCAGAGTTTTCTAAAAACTTTTGGTAATTTAATTATTTTAGCTTTTTTTTCTTTTTTTTTTTACTGTTTTTGTTTTTATATTTACCTGGAAAAATGGAGATTGGTAGTTGTGTACTCGCCTATTTGTGCCTGCAGGATCGAGCATTGACTCTTGGATCCCGCCTTGCTAGCCATCGGTTGTTTATAACAGTGACTCCTGTCCTATTTCCCTATCATATCTTGTTTTAAAATTATGAAGAGAGTTTGCTTCCACAACCTGCTCCTTAAGTTCATTCCATTTTCCACTACTCTCACGCTATAAGAAAACTTCCTAACATCTTTGTGACTGAGTTTCCAGCTTCCTCCCATGTCCCCTCGTTCTGTTGGAACATTTCGTCCATTTCCATTCTCTCAATCCTCCTAAGTATTTTATACATTATCATATTTCCCTGCTCCCTCTTTTTTTTTCTACCGTAGTAAGGTTCAGTTCCTTCAGTCGCTCTTCGTATCTCATCCTTCGCAACGCTGGGACGAGCCTCGTCGCAAATTTTTTAACCTTTTCCAGTTTCATAATGTGTTTCTTCAGGGGAGAGGGGCTCTTATGATGGGGCTGCATACTCTAAGACTGGTCTCACGTACGCAGTGTAAAGCATTATGAATGCCTGCTTACTAAGGTTTCTGAATGACGTTCTAGTGATTCTAGACATACAAGTGCTTATTGCTATTTTTTAAGAACTAGTTAAAAGTAAGAACTAAATCCTGGTTAGTTCTAAGAACAGATAATTAAACAGCCAGCCAGAAGGGCATGCAGGTGATGAGTCACAACAACGTGGCTGAAGTATGTTGACCAGACCACACACTAGGTGAAGGGACGACGACATTTCGGTCCATCCTGGACCATCCGACAATCGTCTTGAGAATGGTCCAGGACGGACCGAAACGTCGTCGTCCCTTCACCTTCTAATGTATGGTCTGGTCAGCCAGAAAGGTACATTGTATATGGCATGACAATGTTAGAAATTGGTGGCGGTCAAGTGAGTCAGAGTAGACTGTTACTGTATGATCATTTGAGGTACTGTGAGGCACCGTGGTAACGCAGATACCATTGGTAACTGAACTGGATGACGGGCGGTCGTGTGTCTTGACGCCTGGGAAAAGCCTCTTATTTTAGATTATTATGTCCAAGTCCTTATGTACTGTATTTAAGTATTGGCCAGCGATCTACTTTAATAACTCTTCTTACTGTATGCCACACTTAAGCTTACGCCACTATTATTATTATTGTTCGTGGGAGTGAATGTAGAGCGGATTTCCTTGTGTGTGTGTGTGTGTGTGTGTGTGTGTGTGTTGTGTGTGTGTGTGGTGTGTGGTGTGTGTGTGTGGTGTGTGTGTGTGTGTGTGTGGTGTGTGTGGTGTGTGTGTGTGTGTGTGGTGTGTGTGTGTGTGTGTGTGGTGTGTGTGTGTGTGGTGTGTGTGTGTGTGTGTGTGTGTGGTGTGTGTGGTGTGTGTGTGTGTGGTGTGTGTGTGTGGTGTGTGTGTGTGGTGTGTGTGTGTGGTGTGTGTGTGTGTGTGGTGTGTGTGGTGTGTGTGTGTGTGGTGTGTGTGTGTGTGTGTGGTGTGTGGTGTGTGGTGTGTGTGTGGTGTGTGTGTGTGTGGTGTGTGTGTGTGTGGTGTGTGTGTGTGGTGTGTGTGTGTGGTGTGTGTGGTGTGTGGTGTGTGGTGTGTGTGGTGTGTGGTGTGTGGTGTGTGGTGTGTGTGTGTGTGTGTGTGTGTGTGTGTGTGTGTGTGTGTGTGTGTGTGTGTGTGTGTGTGTGTGTGTGTGTGTGTGTGTGTGTGGTGTGTGTGGGGGGGGAGGGGTTGTGGGATACTCCAGCTGTACCTCCCTCACACGTTTCTGGGCCTGTCTGAGTGTTTCGTCTGTGAGCCTTCATGCCTCTCCCAGGGGGGAATTGTGTATATAATAGTCAAGAGGCAGTGCCAGGGGGGGGGGGTTGTCATGGGTAAAAGGTTCTGTTATTAACATATCATAAAGTACATATATACTACACACACAAACCACAATAGCGTGATGCATCAAATGAACAACTCCACTAGGGCCGTGATGAGGGTTCGAACCTACGTCCGTGATGATCCCAGACGCACCCCTAGTCGACTGTGCCACATGGTTAAAAGAATTGTAACCTGGAATGCTACAACTCGTTCTCGCACTTTCTTAGTCAATATTGACTTATTAAGTACGTGCATATGTGACATACTAAACATACTAGTTTACCTTGAAAAGCTTCATAGAAAACACCGACCTTACCTAACCTTCTTAGTATGTTAAGATAAGCATCTTATTGCTTCGTAATTACAATTATTACTTAACCTATTATAGGTATAGGTTATACCTATTATAGGTATAAGTTAAGTAATAATTGTAATTACGAAGCAATAAGATGCTTATCTTAACATACTAAGAAGATTAGGTAAGGTCGGTGTTTTCTATGAAGCTTTTCAGGGTAAACTAGTATGTTTAAGTCACATATGCACGTATTTAATAAGTCAATATTGACTAAGAAAGTGCGAGAACGGGTTGAATGCTACGGCCCTCGCGAGGCTCCCACAGCTTCTCCGAAGCACAGACCGGGGTTTTACACAATTCCCCCCCCCCCATGCACCCGGGCTCTGTCACCCTAATGTTCCACCTCTTCACCTCTGCGGGAGCCTTGTGAGGGCAGTGGCACTCCAGGTTGCAATTCTTTTAACCATGTCGTGGTGCAGTCGACTAGGGACGCGTCTGGGATCATCCCGAACGTAGGTTCGAACGCTCATCACAACCCTTGTGGATTTGTTTCCATATAGCAGTTATTCCCGGTGTCCAGTGTAGCGGGGTCTATCATAACCCTAAAGCAGGTTAATTTGTAGTACTTCTCCTAGGGGCCGGGGCATGACCCCCCCCCCCCACCTGGAGGTCTTGCTAGAGTGCATGCTGGAGCACAGTATAGTGGGAGGTTTACACTGAGTATACCACAGCAAGTATCACAGCCCCGTGAAAACCTCCTCTCTCTCCTCCATTCAAATAGGTTCAGGAAACTTTGTTTTCACGAGAATGGTCCCCGTGGGGTCACCGCGTACTCCAGCACTGGTCGGATGTGCTTATCTCGCGTTCTGAAAACCTCAGCTGTTATTTAAAGTTTCTCACGCGTGTATACTTGTGCCTGCAGGATCGCGGTTCTTATCTTCCTAGATGTTTATGGTTTGATTCAGCCACTGGGAACCAAAGTTCCAAGTAGCACGGGCCATGGTGAGCCCGTAGTACTGAAACGCACGACGTTGTCAAATCGTCGTTACTGTGTTATTACATGGTTGTGTATCGAGTTGCACCTTGCGATCATACCTCTCCTATTGTTTTACTTCAGTGTGGGGAGGTAGGGCGCTCTCCGCCCCGGATATGCCTTATTGCTTATCAGTGGAATTATGCCTTTAATTTTTAATACGCAGATTTCAGGCCAAAGCTGCACGCTCAAGCGACGCCAGACTTGTGTAGATTTGCGTGTGTTTTGCGTGTTGCGTGCGTACAGCGCGAGGCGTGTGTCGTAGTCAGTAGAGTAGGTGTTGGGATGGGTATTATAAGTGCTGGCTCTCGGCTGCCAAGCAACACATGGTTACGTATGTATACATACATTTATATCAATCGAAATTGTTCGAGGTCAGACACTTGGAGCTAGCCTCTCAATTTTTAACAGGAATTGCTGTTGGGTATGTGCTCAACATGGGTGGGTCGGCATAAAGTAAAATAGTGACAAATGACAGTGCCGAAGCTCTATCCCTCAACGAATCTCGCTATAACATTCTGGCGCGGAATCTGATTATATATGTACAGTATAGGACTACAGGTGACTTTAAAGGTATAAGCCTCAGACAAGATAATACTCTTGATTTTGCCTACAATGTTCACTGGGGTGAACATTGTAGGCAAGATGCACACCGTGGCACGTCTGTCTTGCAGGAAAGAGAACATTCTGGTTTCTAGAACACGCGGGGGCCACTGACAGGAAGACTACTAGTCACTGACACATTAAACAGATAAAATTGAGAGCAGTGATACGAGGCTGCGACTCGCTGGAGGAATATTGCTCGCCGACTCCCTGCCACCACCAGTAATGTTGCTCCTCATTGTAGATGATCTGAAGGGATCGTCCACATTCCTGACGGGACAGGGAGTTGTGTGAACACGATTGTCACCGATCTAAGGTACTGGGAGTTGTGTGAACAGGATTGTCACCGATCTAAGGTACTGGGAGGAACAATAAAACATTATGACATTCAAACTGTCATGGAGCGGCGCATGACGAATGGAATTCTGTATGGATTGTAATGTAATGCTGAACATGCCAAGCGGACCACATGCACTCTGCAAATTATGTAGATAAAGAGCCTGTGCTTCTCAGGCTAATTTTAGAATTGCTTTTACATTTATGGATAGAGAGATGTTTAAAAAATGAGGCGTTATTTAGAATATGCAATATTTAGTCCATATTATTAAAAGCACAACAGTGAACTAGAACAGAAGAATAAACATGGTGACTGGTTTGTGAAAACTAAAATACGGGAGCAGTGATGAGAGGCTTCATGTGTGCCACAACTGACACAGCAGGAAACGGAAACCAGGAGGAATGAAAATCATGCAGACAGAGCAACTTTTGTCAGCGAAAACTTTTGTCAGTGATCTCAATTCTGACACGCCACTAAGCCGGGCATGGAAGGATATCAACAAGATCAGAGAGACCAATGCTGCAGAGATCTCGCACCCTAATCCCCTGCATAGAGCAAAATGAGCTTATTGATGCTTGGGTCACAACTTCCAGCTTTAACAGTCTTCCTCTACCCGCACAGACTGAATTAAATACATATATGAAGATAGAGCGAGGCTCCTTGACCACGTGTCATCAAGATGATGACTGTAATATGCCTTTTACTGAATACGAACTAGACTGCTCTTCATAAAGGCAAAGCTACATCACCCGGGGAGGATGGAGTTATCTACGGCATACTGCGTATGCTTCTGCTAGTGCCAGGAAATACTTTGCTTGAATTGTATAATATGAGCTATGTAACTGGGAGCTTCCAGAGTCGTGGACCAACAATAGCCTTATTACTCCCATTCCTTAACCTAACCTTCAGAGCGCCTTCCGCCCAATCTTCCTCACTAGTTGTCTGTCTTGAGAGGATGGTTCTCAACCGTCTCCTGTATATAGTTAGTAACTTATTCTCTCCCCAGATATATGGCTTCACGCCTGAGAGGAGCGTGAATCACTCTTGATACCTCTCTTCTCACCCTGCATACTGATAGGTCATGAACCACTTTCCTAGATCTTAAGTCAACCTTTGACATTGCTAACCCACACGTCATTCTGAGCGAACTTGCTAAAATGAATGTTGGAGGATGGCTACTACGGTGGATAAGAGGCTATCTATCCAACAGGAAGTTATCTGTACTGTTCCAAGGGCATAGGAGTGTAACGAGAGATTTTGAACTGGGCACTCCACAGGGAGGTGTCCTCAGTTTTAAACCGTGACTAGGAGGCCCAGCGAACACATAGCTATGCCGGTGATATACTGATCCATACCAATGGGTATACCAACACTCAAAATGTTCTTAATTCTATATTAAACACACCTCGGGAACTAGGCCTAGTCCTCTGAGTAAAAAAAGATCCTGAATTGACTCCCACCCAGACGGAGTGGGGCTGTTAGCAAGATGCAGCTGTATGATGGCTCTTCTTGACTGTGTAACTACATACAAATACTGTGTCTTGGTCTTAGGGGTTCCACTGTGCCGCAGTGCTGTAGCCAGACTACCCGTCAATGTAGAGAGGCTCCGTGCTCTCAAGGCTGTGGCAGACTATCACCCCAGCTGTGGCGCAAATGTGAGACTTGCCAAAATGGTGTACAGCTCATATACTGGATCTCTGATCGATTATGCTGCACCCATGCTTGCTCTGGGGCCTGAGAAAATGCTTTGAGGGCTGGAAAATATGCAAGCCGAAGATATGAGGATTATCCTCGGAGGATAATCCAGCTAAACGCCTAAATTACAGAGTACAGCTAAATTACAAAACATGAAGGAATAGTCTCCCCATGTGTAAGTGATCGTATTATTGAAATGAATGTTTTAATTGGTATAAAGATGCTTAGGCTAACCCACCTTAACCCCGGCACTGACGCCCTCCAAGCCTTCTTTCTTAAAGATCAGCATCCCTCCAAATGGATTTCCAAAACCGCCATTGTGCTCAAAATGTATAATGTTTATCACCTCTACCAAGAGAGAGACAACAAGGACACTTTCCTGCCCCATGGGAGATCACTCCTCTCCAAGTTACTGTCCCCCCCCCCCTTTCCCACCCAAGAAGCTGATCAAAGAACAAGCCTTGCTTCGACAAGAAGCAAAGTACAGTGCCTTAAGCCAAATTGATGCTCTGAAAGAGTGCTTCCTCTCCCAAATTAGTTACACTGATGACTCTTGCACCAGTCCTATGGTGCAGTTGACTAGTGTGCGCGTCTGGGAACACCCAGCCCATAGGTTCGATCCCTCGTCACAGCTCCTGTGGGTTTGTTCATCGATATATCACCATAATGTGATTTCTCTGTATTAAGAGAGGGGGCGTCATTAGTGGAACTACTGGACGACAGCTTGAGTGTGTGGGGACATTGTGTGATTGGTTAGCTGCCTTACTGCCTTAATCCGTATTGATAACGGTGATAGTTAATGCTAATCTACAGTGTGTGAGGTTCTGTCCACCTTCCCCCCCCTCCCCCCGTACCGTCCAGTGGTGAACGGTGCGTGAGGTAGTGTGGTGACGCCGCAGCTGTCACCGTTGAGAGGGAAGGAGATGGCCTATAACCAGTGCATCAAGTTGAAACTTGAGCTTCCTGTCACCTGCGTGGCCGGCCGCTCTGACCCCCCCCCCCCCCCCCCCTGGCTCACGGCCCAGTTGGCTGGGTATTGTTGTGTTGATGGTATGGCCATGTGTGTGTGTTTGGGGGGGGGGGGCGCTCTAGCGTGTGGGGTGCTGGGTGTGGGTGTTCACTTGGGGATTGCTGGGGTTGAGCTTTGCTCTTTCGGCCCGCCTCTCAACTGTTATTCGTATCAACCGTTACTAACTACTAATTAATTTTTTGTTAGTATTTTGTTTCCTACCCCCAGGAAAAAGCTCCGTAACAGCTGTCTAACTCCCAGGTACATATTTACTGCTAGGTAACAAGGGCATTAAGGGTGAAAGAAACTTTGCTGCCCATTTGTTTGTCTGGTCCGGGAATCGAACCCGGGCCACAGAATTAAGCGTACTGCGCGATGTCCGCTCAGTGTGTGTACTCGCCTAGTTGTACTCACCTAGATGTGTTTGCGGGGGTTGAGCTCTGGCTCTTTGGTCCCGCCTCTCAACCGTCAATCAACAGGTGTACAGATTCCTGAGCCTATCGGGCTCTATCATATCTACACTTGAAACTGTGTATGGAGTCAGCCTCCACCACATCTCTGCTTAATGCATTCCATTTGTCAACCACTCTGACACTAAAAAAGTTCTTTCTAATATCTCTGTGGCTCATTTGGGCACTCAGTTTCCACCTGTGTCCCCTTGTGCGTGTTCCCCTTGTGTTAAATAGACTGTCTTTATCTACCCTATCAATTCCCTTCAGAATCTTGAATGTGGTGATCATGTCGCCCCTAACTCTTCTGTCTTCCAGCGAAGTGAGGTTTAATTCCCGTAGTCTCTCCTCGTAGCTCATACCTCTCAGCTCGGGTACTAGTCTGGTGGCAAACCTTTGAACCTTTTCCAGTTTAGTCTTATCCTTGACTACATATGGACTCCATGCTGGGGCTGCATACTCCAGGATTGGCCTGACATATGTGGTATACAAAGTTCTGAATGATTCTTTACACAAGTTTCTGAATGCCGTTCGTATGTTGGCCAGCCTGGCATATGCCGCTGATGTTATCCGCTTGATATGTGCTGAAGGAGACAGGTCTGGCGTGATATCAACCCCCAAGTCTTTTTCCTTCTCTGACTCCTGAAGAATTCCTGAAGAATTCTCGTGTGTGTGTGTGTGTGTGTGTGTGTGTGTGTGTGTGTGTGTGTGTGTGTGTGTGTGTGTGTGTGTGTGTGTGTGTGTGTGAAAAATTAGTAGTTAGTAACATTTGATTGACAGTTAAGAGGCGGGCCGAAAGAGCAGAGCTCAACCCACACAAGCACAACTAGGAGAATACACATACACAGGAAGCAGCCCGTAACAGCTGTTTAACTCCCAGGTACCTATTTACTGCTAGGTAACAAGGGGCATCAGGGTGAAAAAAACTGTGCCCATTTTGTTTCTGCCATCACCGAGGATCGAACCCGGACCATAGGATTAAGAATCTAGAGCGCTGTCCATTCAGCTGTCAGTCCCCCCCCCCCCCCCGGTATACTTATCTATTTGTGCTTGCCAGGGTTGAGCTCTGGCTCTTTGGTCCCGCCTCTCAACTGTCAATCAAATGGTGTAAAAGTTCCTGAGCCTACTGGGCTCTATCATATCTACACTTGAAACTGTGTATGGAGTCAGCCTCCACCACATCACTTCCTAATGCATTCCATCTGTCAACCACCCTGACACTAAAAAAAATTATTTCTAATTTCTCTGTAGCTCATTTGGGCACTCAGTTTCCACCTGTGTCCCCTAGTGCGTGTGCCCCTTATGTTAAATAGCCTGTCTTTATCTACCCTGTCAATTCCTCTGAGAATCTTGAATGTGGTGATCATGTCCCCCCTAACTCGTCTTCCAGCGAAGTGAGGTTTAATTCCCGTAGTCTCTCCTCGTAGGTCATACCTCTCAGCCCGGGTACTAGTCTGGTGGCAAACCTTTGAACCTTTTCCAGTTGAGTCTTATCCTTGACTAGATATGGACTCCATGCTGGGGCTGCATACTCCAGGATTGGTCTGACATAGGTGGTATACAAAGTTCTGAATGATTACTTACACAAGTGTTTAAATGCCGTTCTTATGCTAGCCAACCTGGCATATGCTGCTGATGTTATCCTCTTGATACGAGCTTCAGGGGACAGGTCTGGCGTGATATCAACCCCCAGGTCTGTCTGTCTGTCTGTCTGTCTGTCTGTCTGTCTGTCTGTCTGTCTGTCTGTCTGTCTGTCTGTCTGTCTGTCTGTCTGTCTGTCTGTCTGTCTGTCTGTCTGTCTGTCTGTGTGTCTGTCTGTGCCCGCCCGCCTCTTTCCCCTCACCTTCATGTTCATAACTCTACATATCAGCTATACGCCAGCCACCCCAGATGTGTGTGTGGGTGGTGGGCCACCGTCACCCAGCCCCCACAGCCCCGGGCAGGTGTTTTCTGCGGGTGCTGGTGATCCGCCGGTAACATGCAGTTACGCTGCCGGCCTCTTAATTGCAAGCCTTAGTGACAACAGGGGTATAAGTACTCTTGACCCCGCTCACTGCCCTACTCACTTCTGGTGCTCTGGGTCAACACGTGTGCCGCCTCGTCTTCACATGTCAGTTACCTCTAAATAATTTCATTGTCAACACTCCTTCTTGTATTAACGTAAGTCTGTTCATTTTAGAATTGTGTGTTTTCTCGTGTACTAGCCAAATGTATGTTAACGTGGTTTTTGGTATTTTTCATGTTCATATTTAACATTAGAGTAAATTGTGTTAAGTTTTCATCTGATTATTCTTTATATCCTGTGCAATTTTCACACTGATAGGACCAAAGCAACACTGTCTTAGTAATGTGGTGGTGGCCACATTACATGTGCAGCTGCTCTTGTTGGGTGAATGTTGAGTTTGAGGCGCAGAGCTTCACTTGCTTTACATTCCAGTAAGTAGTGTGATACCGGCGCCACTGTATATGGCGCCTCAGGTTATCCTTGAAGTTGATACAGGACGCAAGAGTGGTGGTCAGGTGCGGATTGGTGGCGGCTTATATCACCCACTTGATATACCCGTAGTGCTTGTGATACCACCACTACCACTAACCACCACCCTCACCACCACCACCACCACCACCACCACCCGTGCTGGTGCGTGTTGAGTGTTGACTATCTAAGGAAATTGGGACATGTTGGTAGGCTTGAAGGTGTTAGGCTTTTCACCAAGAATAATATTTTATGAACTTTGTGGAGCCCTGTGTTAAATAACGGGAGTGGAGCTGCCTAATGTTCAGGTGTGATCCTTAAATGTTTATACAGGGCAAGAGGTGAACACGTAGGGCAGGATGTGTGGACACGGGTGTGCATGAGTGGACACACCACAGTCTTGTAGGGCATGTCGTGTTGTGAAGGAGGGGGCTGGGGGCAGCCAACACCACTACCAATATTGTATGGAATTGTCGCCGTAAATGTGCAGTCAGTTATCACCTGGCCCGCACCTGGCCCGCACCTGGCCCGCACCTGGCCCGCACCTGGCCCGCACCTGGCCCGCACCTGGCCCACGTAGGAACATGTTGTTCCTCTCCACAAGTCTTGAAGACCCAGGGAGAGGAAGTACGGACACTTTACAAATATCTTGTGAAGTGTCTTTGTTTGGGATAAATATTAGTGTAATATAAATATTCACCATTATTGAGTATTAGTCATAATAGCATTAAACGTAATCACTGTAGTTATATACTGTAAAGTACAGTGACAAGGCCATTATGACTTGGTGCTGTTATATAAAAAATACAGTTCTGACGAGAGTAATTCTTCACATTGCCAAAACGTTCATATATTATAACACAGGAGGCGTGATATAAAGTCATATACTTTATTAAGTCATGGTATCGATTCTAAAGCTTTTAACACGTCGAATAACATATGTTGACAAATGTGTCATCGTTAGCCTTCATCAGAGCGAAGTAGAATGAAGATCAACACAACGACCCCTTCACTCTACTGTAAGTGTACGTGTGCGGCAGAGAATGATAGGGAAGGAAAAATAGGAGAGAGAGAATACTTAATTCTACTTCTCTGATGAAGGCGAATTAGCCGAAAACGCGTTAAGCATTCTCTATTTTTCACATGTTATTCTGCATGCATGCATATATATATATATGTCGTACCTAGTAGCCAGAACTCACTTCTCGGCCTACTATGCAAGGCCCGATTTGCCTAATAAGCCAAGTTTTCCTGAATTAATATTTTTTCTCTAATTTTTTTCTTATGAAATGATAAAGCTACCCATTTCATTGTTTGAGGTCAATTTTTTTTTATTGGAGTTAAAGTTAACATAGATATATGACCGTACCTAACCTAACCTATCTTTATAGGTTAGGTAGCCGAAAAGGTTAGGTTAGGTAGGTTAGGTAGTCGAAAAACAATTAATTCATGAAAACTTGGCTTATTAGGCAAATCGGGGCTTGCATAGTAGGCTGAGTAGTGCGTTCTGGCTACTAGGTACGACATATATATATATATATATATATATATATATATATATATATATATATATATATATATATATATATATATATATATTATATATATATATATATATATATATTATATATATATATATATATATGTCGTACCTAGTAGCCAGATTGCACTTCTCTGCCTACTATGCAAGGCCCGATTTGCCTAATAAGCCAAGTTTTCATGATTTAATTGTTTTTCGACAACCTAACCTACCTAACCTAACCTAACTTTTTCCGCTACCTAACCTAACCTAACCTATAAAGATAGGTTAGGTAGGGTTGGTTAGGTTCGGTCATATATCTACGTTAATTTTAACTCCAATAAAAAAAAATTGACCTCATACATAATGAAATGGGTAGCTTTATCATTTCATAAGAAAAAAATTAGAGAAAATATATCAATTCAGTAAAACTTGGCTTATTAGGCAAATCGGGCCTTGCATAGTAGGCTGAGAAGTGCGTTCTGGCTACTAGGTACGACATATATATATATATATATATATATATATATATATATATATATATAATATATATATATATATATATATATATATAATAATAATAATATGGGTACCACCACCTGGTTTAATTAAAGGGACCCACATCCTCGAAGAAGAAAATAAATAGTGTTCAGAGAAGACCTTGTGGATTCTCACTGAATACTTTAATCTTTTCCTCTCCTACCACCCCTATTATTTTTTTTTTGTTTTTTATTTGATTTTATTGCAATGTTACAGTTTGCAGAAAACACACACTTATATAACAATATAACAATATAACAATCAGTGTTCGAAGACCTCGTCCAGTTCCTCGGGGGTCGGGTGCGTACCCAAGATACAACACGCATTTCCCCTCTGAACAGCGACACTGAGGCGCTGGAACATAAAACTGGCCGCTCTTGGGTCTCTAGTCTTCCCAATGAGTTCCTCGCCCAGCTCCTTCAGGAACTTAAGTGCACATTTACCCCAGGCGCCCAGAGTCTGAGCCTATTGGCACGAACCTGTAACAACGTTCTAGGTCTCTGTACTTGTTAGTTTTCTGGGTCTCCCTGAAGGTGGCCGCCCCGCCTCCCTCAGCTGCGCTGTAAGGTAGATAGGTATCAGCCAATGTGGATGCACACGTGTAGTCCCCCACGACCTGTTTACCTTCCCTCCACGGCTGCAGGGTGACTCCATCTGGGCGTTTTTGGCTGTTGTCAGGTCTGCACAACTGAGGTTCCCTTTGTGCTGGGCACCCAGCTGAAGCCAAACTTCTCTTGATGATGTCATTGACTGCTTCATGTCTGGCAATCTTTCCCTGTGTCTTACGACAGATGAGACCATGGCTGCCGTATTGGTCTGCCCGTGCATGGCCGCAAATACACCGGTGCTCGGTGGAGATAGGGGCGGCAAGGCGCAGAGCAACACCAATACTTAGGGTCCGATGGTCCAGGCGGGTGCCCAAGGCGGAATTAGGGACTGCCAACAGGAAGTCCCCGGCATGGGGAGCTTGCACAGCTAGAAGACGCGCTTTGTCCTTCCTGGAAGCTGCCTCCAGCAATGATGTGGCGATGTTCTCCACTATGGGACTATCCCATTTGGACTGTTTGCAGTCATTTGGAAAAGTCGGTCGAGGATGAGAGTTGACAAGAGTGTCCCACTGACCGGCTCCTTCCGCGAATTTGGGATCATGAATCCCAATGAAGTCTCTTAGGTGTTCCGGTAGTATGTCCTTAACTAATTCACCTATTGCACTGGTCGAGGATAAGAATGCCGGCAATGCTAACTGTGTCGCCTTGCGAATACCTATCCCTCCGAGTCTAACTGGGAGCGTTGCTTGGTCCCATTGGTCATCTTGCAGGGAGAGGTTTAACACTTTCACGGTTATTGACCTTAGGAGTGTGTCATATTCTGTTAATTTTGGGCTGTCAAAGGAGGGAGCACACCTTAGGAAATAGGTCAGTCTGGGCAAAGCCAGGCACCTTGTGAGAAAGTACAAAGCATCGTGGGCGTCCAAAGCCCCTATTCTTCCCTCCATCCTCCTCAGGTCGTTCAGCTTTTCTTCGAGGACTACCTCAATGGCGCTCGAGCCCAGAGGTGCCCCTAGCAGCACACTGTCGGTGGGAGCGATCACTTGGGCTCCTGGTAATATGGTTCGCACTGCATCTATGGTTGGTTGGCTAGACGAGATGATTTCACACTTTAATATATATATACTTATATATATATATATATATATATATATATATATATATATATATATATATATATATATATATATATATATATATATATTAATAATAATACACAAGAAAATGTGAGTATTTTTAAGCATTTTTTTATGCTTAAAAATTTTATGCTGGATATTTAAGCATTTTTTTGAAATGCTTAAATATCCAATCTATAATAAATGTCCCTTGAAATTAATAAATATCCATATTTAACTAATATCTTTTGATAATGCTTAAACACCCCATCTTTAACAAATACTCCTTGAAATGCATAAACACCCGTATATAACAAATATCTATTGAAAATTAAACAAAATGTATATGAAACACGGATTAATAAACATAAATGACCAGAGGAAAACACATATACAGGGGGAGCTTTCTCAAATATAAATGTTTAATTATTGTACATATATATGCATAGGTTATGTTTAGGTTCTGTTGGTGATTATTTGTATTTGTAGTACGTGGGTGAAGCATTTACAGCGTTGTGGTTCGAACAAAATTCGTCAGTAAAGCACTTGTTTCGAAAGTGTTCGAACGAAATCAGTTGAGTCGAGTGTAAACCGTTTTTCATTCATAAACAGCTGGGGTTTGGCGGGTGGATGGAATCACTTTTAGGTCTGTTTAGAGGACGGGCTGCGCAAGGGACAGTTTTGTGGCAGTTCTGTCACTGTCACGCAGGACAGAGATCACACAGGACCTACACAAGACAATAGGTCTAAACTGTAGGCTGAAAAACACACACACAATCATGGCTACAATCACCAACATTAGACTGTATACACGTTTCAATGTACGAATATGTAAACACAACTTTCTATTGTGCTCTGCCACACAAGGGCAGGAATGGGTTCACAAGAGATGCAGCTTAAAAATAAAATAAATAAAATTGTTCTTCATTCTTTAAAATGGACAAGCAAATTTTGGATAAATTGTTAGGATGTCGTCCAGAACACCTGAGTCAATAAAATGGTTACACAGTTGGTGGTACAAGAGGCCAGGAGGTCTACGGTTTCCTTTCCTTTACTTTGAATGTGAAAGTCCTTTACGGTTTCACATTCAACAATATAGTGTTCTAGTGAATGCATTAAAGGTTTATCACAGAATTTACAATCTGAATATTCTGATAGTGGCTTGTTACCTATCGTTCGTTACGGCTCGTGACCCTACAGCAGCCAAGCTTTAATTACGTCTAGGGATACGAGAAAACTGCTGTTCTCAAGAGCGGATCACCAGTATAACCCCTTAATAAGTAATGAGCACATAAATAAAAATCTTCCTTTAGGACTGAAGAATAGATACAAAATATTATATAGATATATATTCAAGACAGTATAATATAAAAACACAGATGATCAAGTTAACTTATACAACAAACAAGGTATTGTCATTCTCCTAATATAGTAAAATAAAATATGGCACAACAAGAAGTAACAGACTTATCTCCCACATGTTACTCCTCCTGGTTCCCCGAAGCTACTGAACTCTCGCTCTGTCGCCACCCACATTCTCACCTCCCGTCTGCCTCATCCCAGGATGAGGGATGGAAACTAAGGACTTTTTAATATTTAAAACTAATTGAACAACCACTTGTTCTCAAAACACACAAGAATGCAAATTACAGATAATAGTTACTTACAAAATATATAAGTACAATGCCACCTGTTTAATTGCAGACAATAAACAATTACCTAAACTAAATAAAAGTGACATCTGGAACTTCCAAACTGAACAGGTCCAGCTTTCCCGTATCTGACAGGTACTAGACGTGTGCAAAAGCAACCGCGCTCCTGTTTCCACTGACGCTGCCACACCATACGATAATTTACAACAACACAATGTGTGTACATATACAGGCAATGATATAATAAAATAAAACCAGTTATTTTAAATTTATATACGTATTCTGCTAGGAGTACGTAACATGGCTCAGTCTCACTAACCTGCCAGATGTGTGTATAACCAAAGCGAACTACGGCAATGACTACATCACATTGCCTGGTTCGGTTACTGTGCTGACCAAACAAATACCTATTATTACAAAACTTGTCATAGCATTTAATACTGCAGCTTTCAGGTCTCTGGCCATTTCTTAGTTCTTCTAAATCTGAAGGAAGTAATGTGTGTTTTTATTAATCGCTTTAGATAGTCTAAAAGACATAATCCGCGTTTTCTTTCCTGCAAGCCTCATTGGCCAATCGACCAACAAAGTTATGTTTTCCAACCCAAACATGGGATGGGACTTCCTTGTCCGGGGATGGGGTTCAAGGTCCCCGCGGCCTCCTATTCTAGGCCCAGCTATTCACACAAATTTTATTAAAGTTAACATTGGCCAAAATTTCATTCCGTATCATATTAGAAGGTAGTTGAGACATTAACGGTTGTGTTGATTGCAGGTGATCCGGGACGCGGAGAGGCTGGCCCAGCGCATGCGCCACCGCGGCGCCTGCTCCTGCGACAATGACACTGGTGACGGCGCCGGCCTCATGGCCTCCATCCCCCACGCCTTCTACACAAAGATCTTACGGTAAGTTAGATGAATAGTAGCATGAGGTGAAGGAAAACTTGGCCCAAATGTGTGCCTCCTGTGGGAGTGGAACCCGGTACCTTTCAGTTGTGAACGCAGTCTGTGGCGTAGTGGTAAGACACTCGCCCGGTGCTTCGGGAGCGCTTTGGCCTGGGTTTGTATCCTGGCCGGGGAGGATTTAGTGGGCACCAATCCTTAACTGTAGCCTCTGTTCACCCAACAGTAAAATTGGTACCTGGTTGTTAAAAGATTTGGCGGGTCGTATTCCGGAGAATATTAGGATTAAGGACCTGCCGGAAACGCTATGTGTGATAGTGACTGTACAAGAGTGTAAGAACTCTTGTATATATAAATAAAACTAAAAAACGTGCACCCGGAGTCTTGCTCGATGCAAGCTCCAGCACCGTTTATACAGTCGAAGTTAGAGCAAAATGGAGAGAGCAGCTGATTACTGCTTCAGTTCCTTCCATTAGTGTACTTGTAACGTCACTGGGAGACTACAGCCCCGTGTTGGGCTGCAGCTCTTGTCACCTTCCATAAGGCATATTTGTTGTTAATGCCGCGCTAATGACCTCGTAACGTCGTGAAATCAACTAATCGATCTCTCATGAATAGTCAATAAGCAGCGAGAGCAATAGTACACAAATAACCTCAACAAAATCTTGTAGATTTGAGGGAAAGTGAAATTATCACCAGTAATTCCATCTATCATCATACTATCATGCAAGAGGAGCCACACATCTATGGATCATCCAATAAAATCAGCAGACTTCTAGATGTTACTACTGCTCGGCTTAGACTCGGTTACAAGTATCTCTGGGAATTCTCATTATCTGCTGATGTAGACCTGACCAAATGTAAACTGTGTCAACAAAATTATTCGCACACCCTCCGTCACTATGTGATGGAGTGCGAAAAGATACGTGAATTCAGAGACAATTCTATAACCAATGTTCCAGCGATGTGTCAATATTTTATTCAAAATGAAATGCTGCCAGAAGTCTTGGCCAAATATTCCCAGTTTGCTAACTGTAGGTAGTAACTAAGAGTGATTGTAACCTATCCACCGCTGCCCACTGGATGGGGGGCGGTGTGCAGGACAAACATATCAATTGTGACACTAGCTCTCCACATATGTCAGTTGCTTAATTAATTTAGAAACTGTACTTGTGGTCGGTCTCGAGCCCATTGTTGATGTGACGATGTGTATTAAATTTTATAACTAGCTCATCAAGATTGTAACTTGCTTAGCTAAATGAATTGTGGGGTTCAGTCCCTGAGCCCATTATGTGCCTCTGTAACCCTTTCCACTACCGCCCACAAGATGGGTATGGGGTGCATAATAAATGAACTAAACTAGAACTTATTCTTCACCCCCCACCCCCCTCCTCGTTCTCCCTTCCCCCCTCCTCGTTCCCCCCCCTTCTCGTTCTCTCCCCCCTCCTCGTTCTCCCCCCCCCCCCCTCCCTGTTTCCTTGTTTATGTATTGGGTCTTTGATATTATAATGCATCTGAAAGTTTTATAATTAACTTTGTAGTTCTTGATACATTGTAGGCTACTGCAGACGGTGAGTCACAATAACGGGGTCTAAGATATAACGACCAAAACACACAACACAAGATGGAGGAACGACGACATTTCGGTCCGTACTGGACCATTATCAGTGGTCCAGGACCATTATCAGTGGTCCAGGACCATTATCAGTGGTCCAACTATCCTCCTGTTGAGATTAGTACCAATTGTGACGGTCGTCAATAGTTACGAATTTGTACGTACTTAGTTTTTAGATAGTAGTGTACTGACTAGTAAGGATTTATTTAAAGAAAAATGTAGCTAAAATAAACACAAATATTCCTAGGCCTAGTATACCTTGAGGTGATCTTGAGATGAATTCGGGGCTTAGCGTCCCCGCGGCCCGGTCCTCAACCAGGCCTCCTTTTTGTTACACATCCCTAGGAAGCATCCCGTAGCAGCTAACTCCCAGGTACCTATTTACTGCTCGGTGAACAGGGGCATCAGGGTGGAAAAACTTTGCCTATTATTTCCTTCTCCACCTTGAATCGAACCCGGAACCTCTGGACTACGAATCCGAAGCGCTGTCCACTCAGCTGTCAACACACACATACTAAATTAGGCCGGGGATATCGTGTATTTGGCCTAGGAAGGTTAGTTTAGATTTTCTTTGCAACACAAGTAGATAATGGGTTTCCCGGTTGTGCAACTCGGTAGTACAGATTTCTACTTTCTAACGTCGTTGTACGTCGGTATATGTATTATGATCCTCATCGTTACCGTAAGTGGCAGCCAAACGGGAGGCTGGGCTGCAACGGTGAGGTCCGGAGGTTGCTTATCGCCCCGGGAGGAAGTGACGGCGGCGAGCATCGTCTACGGTAGTGCAAGGTTGGTCTCGGGATCTTGAGTCGCTAGTTGATTGTTTACGCTGAAGTAATTTATCGTGCATGCTTTCTTAATGCTCCAAATTGAATATAGAGGATGTAAGGCAGGTACATCTTCCTCCTTACTGGGAGAACATTGAGATTGTTGCTATACATCTCTTACATATAGTAGACGGAGGCTCTGGATAAGTTTAGATGCAGGTAAAATCTTGGTAAATGGCCTGTGAAAGGTTGTGGATGTGTACAACAAATTACTGGATAACAATGTTTCCCGGCCACGCTCCTCCGTCACGTGAGTTCTGGTGTAAACAGCAGCTGCCTCCCAGGAGACCTTCGAGAGCAACACCACCATCCATACCTCCAGTACCAGCTACTGGTACTGCCTCCAAACCGTCTCCACTTACGGGTTATTCATGCCCGTGCCACCTCTTGGGTGGCTTAATCTTAATCAATCATCATGTCACCAGTAAAGCCTTCATCAGTTTACAATTAGTTTTATCGTGAAGTATGAATTTATTTCCGGTAATAGTTCCAAATACATTTTCTTAAGGGCTGGTGGGAGGTGGGAACAGGAGGGAAGAGATTCCAATCTTATCTGGCATTCTTAATTAGACAACAGCTGGAAATTAATGCTGTCAAGACAGACGTGTTTCGCCTGTAGACAAGTCAAATTTGACACAGGCACATGCAATAATTTCTTGACACGTTGGGATTTCGTTCGAACACTTCCAGAACAAGTGCTTCACTGAAGGATTTTGTTCGAACCACAACGCTGTAAATGCTTCACCCACGTGCTACAAATACAGATAATCGCCAACTGAACCTAAACAACTGAACCTATGCCTATATATGCACAATATGCTAATATATTATAATAATTTATATTTGAGAAAATTCCTGTTTGGAATGAACAGCATAAAATTTATGAATTTGGGGTCGACCGCTGGATGGAATGGACCTGGTTTGAGGACGGGCTGATGAAATGTTGCCGGAACAAAAGTGAAATTCCCCCCCCCCCTTTCCCCTCCAAAAAAAAAAAAAAAAAAAATTGTACAGTTTTCGGCAGGAAGTGACGAACCAACCGGGGTGTAGTGTACCTGGATTGTACCTTGACGTGGTTATGGTGAGTAGTTCTACTGCTCATGCCCGGCATGCGGCCCAGGCTTGGATATGTGGGCCTGCGGGCCGCTCCAAGCAACAGCCTGTTGGACCAAGCCCTCACAAGTCAAGTCTGGCCTCGGCCGGGCTTGGGTAGTAGAACTACTCCCATCACCCATGAAGGAGGTCTGACGCAGGTGTGGTGGGTAATGTGAGTCTGAGGCCCGCGGACACGGGTGGCGGGAGGGAAGCCTCGCCCCGGGCCGGCCCACCAACTATTCTTAGTCCTTAATGGTATTACACACCTGGCGCTTTGTTTAGTTACACACACCTGGCACTTGTTGACCAGTGTCTACTGCACCGGGTGACGGTGTCTACTGCACTGGGTGACAATGTCTACTGCACCGGGTGACGGTGTCTACTGAACCGGGTGACGGTGTTGAACTTGGGGTGGTGTTCCTCTTGATCTTGGGGTGGTGTGGGATGGTGGTCCTCTTGATCTTTGGGTGGTGTGGGGTGGTGGTCCTCTTCATCTTGGGGTGGTGTGGGGTGGTGGTCCTCTTGATCTTGGGGTGGTGTGGGGTGGTGTTCCTCTTGATCTTTGGGTGGTGTGGGGTGGTGGTCCTCTTGATCTTTGGGTGGTGTGGGGTGGTGGTCCTCTTGATCTTGGGGTGGTGTGGGGTGGTGGTCCTCTTGATCTTTGGGTGGTGTGGGGTGGTGGTCCTCTTGATCTTTGGGTGGTGTGGGGTGGTGGTCCTCTTGATCTTGGGGTGGTGTGGGGTGGTGGTCCTCTTGATCTTTGGGTGGTGTGGGGTGGTGGTCCTCTTGATCTTTGGGTGGTATGGGGTGGTGGTCCTCTTGATCTTTGGGTGGTGTGGGGTGGTGGTCCTCTTGATCTTTGGGTGGTGTGGGGTGGTGGTCCTCTTGATCTTTGGGTGGTGTGGGGTGGTGGTCCTCTTGATCTTTGGGTGGTGTGGGGTGGTGGTCCTCTTGATCTTTGGGTGGTGTGGGGTGGTGGTCCTCTTGATCTTTGGGTGGTGTGGGGTGGTGGTCCTCTTGATCTTGGGGTGGTGTGGGGTGGTGGTCCTCTTGATCTTTGGGTGGTATGGGGTGGTGGTCCTCTTGATCTTTGGGTGGTGTGGGGTGGTGGTCCTCTTGATCTTGGGGTGGTGTGGGGTGGTGGTCCTCTTGATCTTTGGGTGGTGTGGGGTGGTGGTCCTCTTGATCTTGGGGTGGTGTGGGGTGGTGGTCCTCTTGATCTTGGGGTGGTGTGGGGTGGTGGTCCTCTTGATCTTGGGGTGGTGTGGGGTGGTGTTCCTCTTGATCTTTGGGTGGTGTGGGGTGGTGGTCCTCTTGATCTTGGGGTGGTGTTCCTCTTGGTCTTGGGGTGGTGTGGGGTGGTATTCATCAATCATTTACGTTTACACCTTGGAAACCTTGTCATAGTTTCTCAAGCATCACTAAAGCTGCATTTTGTAAACAGTTTACAAGCGCCAAAGCCACCAGGGCAAGGCTTCAACTAGCATATACAGGATCTACTTACGCTCCTGTGCATGTTTTCTCAATCTTTGACGACTTTGTTTACAATTATTAAACAGTTTACGTGCATGGAAACTAACCAATCGAATGTTGTTGTAGTTATCATCAGCCTCTTGGTGCTTCGGAGGTCATGAACTGTTCACTGTGTGTCAACAAACCCGTCAAGGATGGAGGAAAGGTGAACAGGATCGTAAGTAAACACGCGTACGCCTTGACGGTGGTGGTGGCCGCGCTGTGTGTGAGCCGAGGAGACCACCAGGCAAGTGAATGTTGCCTGCATATATGGCGGTGGGTGAGTCCCCCCCACGAGCGGCGGGTGGGTGCGTGGGCGAGTCCCCCCCACGAGCGGCGGGTGGGTGCGTGGGCGAGTCCCCCCCGCGAGCGGCAGGTGGGTGCGTGGGCGAGTCCCCCCCGCGAGCGGCGGGTGGGTGCGTGGGTGAGTCCCCCCGCGAGCGGCGGGTGGGTGCGTGGGTGAGTCCCCCCGCGAGCGGCGGGTGGGTGCGTGGGTGAGTCCCCCCGCGAGCGGCGGGTGGGTGCGTGGGTGAGTCCCCCCGCGAGCGGCGGGTACACAGTAATAAGTAAGTGTCGTTAACAACTACCCAGGGAGACGACACCAATTCGGAATCCGCTGACACTATCCATAGAGGTGGGGGGGGGGTGTAAATATGAGTAATCAGGACGGAAAACAGAACCTGCCTATAGGGTCATCCAAAGGAATGCAGAAACATTTTAAATATAAGTAAATATCGCAGCAAAATTGAACAAAAACATTCTCCTTAGACATGTGTGTAAGAACAGGTAACTTAACGAATAAAATAAACCAGGCAAATGAACCATTATTCCCAGACAGGAAAGCCATAACGAAATAGCCACAACCATATGACTTTTTTTGTTAGCAGGACGACTAGAAATGAAAGCAGGAATGTTTCTAGAATACTGGCTAGATATGTAAAAACTTTACCACCAACTTGGTCACATGCAGGATCAGACAAACACCCACAATGGCATCTCGTCAAAACCACACATTAAAAAGGACACAAACAAAAATGTGAGAACATGGTTCGTGTTTGCCATCAAGAAAGGTATAAAACCCTCAAAATATCGTCCGGCGGCTCACTGAGGCGGCCATAAATAAATGGCCGCCTCAGTGAGTCAGCCGTCTGACGAGTTTGCAGCCTTGACTGAAACTACTGAATGCCAGAATTCAGTCTTCCAGTTCACGAGAGGAAACACAGGCTACAAGATTGTTCAGCCTGAGCATTACACCATCAAAGACACTCATCTGCACTGAGCTGTTCAACGCCATAAATGATCTGGTGGAATAGCTGGTAATCTGAATCGAAATCTGAAATGTAAAATATTGCGTGAGCCGCTGATTTCTCGTCTCCAAGTGGTCCCTGTATTCACCTAGTTGTTTGCGGGGGTTGAGCTCTGCTCTTTCGGCCCGCCTCTCAACTGTCAATCAACTGTTTACCAACTACTTTTTTTTCCCCACAACACACACCCCAGGAAGCACCCCGTGACAGCTGACTAACTCCCAGGTACCTATTTACTGCTAGGTAACAGGGGCATTCAGGGTGAAAGAAACTTTGCCCATTTGTTTCTGCCTCGTGCGGGAACCCGCGCCACAGAATTAGAGTCCTGCGCGCTATCCACCAGGCTACGAGGCCCCTGTGATTTTACATCAGTACGACAGTTTTTGGCCTCGGGTAAAGTATGTCAAAATGCGACGTGCTATTTGGAGGACGGGTTACTCAGTGACCTGAATGGTACAATGGCTTGAGGAAGAGCTGTAAGAAGGGGCCGGCCTTCTTCACAATACCCGTTAAATCCCCCCTACCCAGGTTCAATGTACTGGCCAGGCGCGCCAAATGCGTGATAGGCTTGTGTTGCCGGGTGGTGGGTAGTGGGGGGGGGGGGGATAGGGGCGCATGTAGCACACGTAAACACAATGTTTGTTATATTTCTGCCAACTTGGCTTGGTTGTCTCGCCATACTTGCACTAAGATATACTGGGATATATGTGGGTTACTTCCTCGTGCTTGGGGACTGTTGTGTACCTAGAAACAGGGCGCGCATGTGAATTCAGGGCTCGGGGAAAGTAGGTAAATAGAGACGAGATAAATTTGTAATAGGCAAGCAGGGCGGATGTGTAAAAACATGGGGATAGGTATTGTGAATGTAGTAACGTGGGTGTCGAAGTGTATTCAGGTGGGTCTGGGTGTTCTCACCTATTTGTGCCTGCAGGAGCCAGCTCTAGCCCTTGGACTCCGCTTTTCTAGCCACCGGTTGTCTAATGCAATGACTCCTGATTTATTTCTCTATCATACCTGCTTTTAAAGTTGTGATTGCCTCTTCAACCTACTGGTTTAGGACATTCTATTTACTCACTACCTTATACTAAAAGAAAACTTTATCATCTGACACATTTGAGTCAAGCTTCTATTTGTACCCCCTTGTTCTATTGGTATTCATTGTAAACCATTCGATTTCCTCATTTTTTTTTCCACCCTGCCAATCCCCCCTAAGTATTTTATGCTTCTGTATCATGTCTCCTCGATTTCTCCTCCTTTCTAGCGTCGTCAGGCTTAGTTCATTTAGTCTCTTCCTACCTCATCTCTCGCAATTCTAGGACGAGTCTTGTTGCAAACTTCTGCACCTTTTCGAAATGCCTTGCGTGTTATTACATGGGGGCTCCACGATGGGGCGTCGTACTCTAAAACTGGCCTCACATGGGCGGTATACAGTTACCTAAAAGCCTCCTTATTTATGACTCTAAAGTACAGGACGTGATTGAGATGAACAAGTGGATGAAACATAATGGAAATAAATAGGCTATTATTAATAGCCTATGTTCTTGCTTCTATTGTCTGTGTTGGTTCTGGGTCTTGAAGCTGGTAGAATGTAATTGTGTTAACTGGTTGTTGATGGCTGGTCTTGACTTTTTGATGTGTAGGGCCTCGCTGATGTCGAGTCTCCTGTTGTCATTATACCTGTCGATTATTTCAGTGTTGCTTGTTAAGATGTCTCTGGTGAAGGTCTGATTGTGTGAGGAGATTAAATGCTCCTTGATGGAGCCCTGTTGCTTGTGTATTGGTAATTGCCTAGAGAGAGACGTTGTTGTCTTGCCTATATATTTTGATCTTTGGGGCTTACAGTCCCCAAGTGCCCGAGCATATGAAGGCATAGACGACGTTGGTGTCTTTTAAGGCATTCTGTTTGGTCTTGTATCACCTCACCCCAAGAGAATATAAGCTCTTGCTAAAGCATTATAAATTTGTCTTTGAAAATGTAAGGAATGCCTGGCGAAACGCATCCCTAGGCGTCAGACCATATTAAATGTGAAAATGAACTTTGGAGAGTTAATTATTCAACTTCTCTCGACAGTAAAGAAAAACATAAGAAATAAAGATTCGTGTTTAGAATCTTACCCTTTCAGGCATATATATATATATTTCAGAAAATAAATATAAAATAAATTATATGGGGAGTGTGAGAGTATTCACTCACTCACTCTCATTCTGTCTCTCACTCACCTACTTTACCTACTTGTTTGTTTATTGCCATTATTTTAATTCCTCTTTCATCCTTTTGTCTCTCTCTCCTTCATGTTACTTATCACAAACTCCCCTCTTGGTCTCCCTTCCGAGGTAATATTCCTGAAATAATTTTTTCAAGTTTGCTTCAGTAGGAGAGGTTGGTGGGTGAGGCGGAGGTGGCCGCCCTCCCGCCATTGTGTGAGGGCGGCGGCGGCGGCACGGCCAGCCGCGCTATTGTCTCTGGACCTGTTGGTGTGTTGCCTCACACTAGGCTTCTTGTTCCCTGGACCCGCCTGCACCACAGTAACCTTTAACCTGGAGCAACTGTTTTGATTATTTATAATCAATAATTTGTAGCAATAGAATTGGTAATATATTTGGCTGTTATTCCAGACAGAAATCACAATAAAATGAGACAGGAGAGAGAGTAATGCTTAATTGCTGTTCTAATTTGGTTAGTTAAGTTGTAAAATAGGCATCCTAAATGGGTATAGACTTGTAGGCAATATGGAGATAAATGTCGTGGATAAGGGGGAATAGGCACTTGGTAAATGTGTGGCCATGTCTGTGGTAGAATAATAATAAACACTTCCTGCGCCACTTACTGCTGGAACATATAATTTTTTTCTCGAACAAGTCCACTTTTTGAGAAAATCCATAGGAGCCGTGATTAGGAATTTTCTCATTGCTCCATCACGTTATTGTTATTACTAACACACTAACGTGTGATAAGTGAATTATGTCTACTGTTGTTCCGGAAATATTTCCTATGTTTGCTGTGGACGGCAGATGTTCCTACAGTACCAGGTGATTGTACCTGTGGTGACAGTCACTCTTCACTGGCGCTCTTCTGCAGGTCTCCCATAGTGTTCGCCCCACTATATTGGTATTTTTGCTGCTGACATTTGGGACCAGGTCGTCTAACATCTTCCATGTATACAGTATATTATGTGACACCTCTACTCTCTTGTCTAGAGAGTACATTTTTGACAGCTTTGTGGCGGTTCCAGTAAGGGGGGTAGAAATAGCCTAAGCTACTTTATCCCTTTGAGATGTATTTATTGCTTATCTCAATAAACATACTTGAACTTGAACTTGGTTCCAGTAATTTGGAAGCTTTATCCATAAGGCTTCCAAATTACTGGAACACGCTTACGGCGCACACAGAAATGTGTCGTAAATGTTCCGCATTCCCTATATTTCACAAATCTTTGCTGCCTTGAAGGCGGAAGTCGGTACATAGTACTGTAGTACTTGTGGCGCGACGACACAACCTAATTTTCCGCCCATCCTCCTGTTTGGGTAGTTAGTGACTATGAGCACCGTAGTACATGTACAGACGGTTAACGCAATTAGGCAGTAGAAGTCGGACATATTGAATTTGGACAGATCTGAAAAGAATTTATATTTTTTGCAAAGGTAGTAAGCTAAACTAACCTTCCTAGGCCTAATACAGGATATCTAAGGCCTACTATAGTACGCGTGCGCGCCATATTAGGCCTAGCAATATTTGTTGTATTTTCGATTAATTTTTTTTCGGATTCTATAAAGTGTACAAAGTTCTACTATCTAATTCCTTAGTACGTCAATATTTGTACTATGATGCAAATAGTTACAAAAAGTACTATCTAAACAGAATTTGTTGTTGTCCCCTAACTCCCCTTGCCACTTAGGATGGGGGGGGGGGTTTAGGGTTTTTATATAGCTTGAGGGCAGCAGTCCTCCCATATGGGAAGAAGTAACCCTAAGCGCGCACATTTCACTAACAACACAAACTAAAAATATATATATATAAATGGTAAATGGCATTCTCAACCCACAAGAGTTAAGATAACATGTAAATTGAAAATTCTTTTGTATTGGGTTTTTTTCTTTTATGGGACACGGCAGTGAGGGGTGCACAGTATATTAAAAAATAATTTAAAGCTGAGGGCCAAACAAGAAGCTGCCTAAGTGGCAGGTTTGATAGCTTGACAGCAACATGCATGGAAAACAATTCAAAGCGGAAGCTCCTAGCAAGGTGCCGGAGCTGGAGGGTTGTCATGTATGCGCCCGGGGGTCCCTCCGGCCGCCGCCTTACCCACTCGTGGGCTCCGGCCAGGTCATCCACCCTCCTGTGAGACACCATTTGCAGAAGTGGGACTCCAGATGACGACTTAGATAGTTGGCTGCCAGCTATCCTGGCTGCGGTTCACCTAAACAAGACTATATTAACCCTTATGCACCCTGTGCACGGTGATCCTGAGACTAAGGTGGTCTGCCCCTAGAAGTGGTCTTGGACCATATTCTGTAGATGTAATATGTCCAGGTCAGGGCTTTCACAGAGCAGATCTCAAGGTCGCTCTTGGTGAGACCCATATCCTGTAGACCACGCGCACTCCCTGCACCATCCTCCTCTCCAATTAAGGGTTATTGAAGAGGCGGATGCTGTGTGCTTCCCGGTGTATTCCCTGACCTTTTGAAGGATCTCTGGGGTGCTGTACTTGTCACACTTGCTCTGATGTGGACGGGAGAGTGGGAAGTTATCAGCTGTGACCTGGGTGTCTAATATGAAGGCCTCGTCACCTGTGCCAGCTATGATGCAGCTTGCAGAAGGTCCCACCATCCGGTATAGGAACCTCACTCTCCACCACAAGACAGGCGGCTGGCTACGAAGCGGGTGATATCGTCATGACGATTCACCCGAGCCCCATGAGTTTATTTGAATAGTATGAGCATTGTATTCATCTAGTTGTGCTTGCGGCGGTTGAGCTCTGCTCTTTCGGCCCGCCTCTCAACTGTCAATCGATAAACTTTTACTAACTACTAAAAAAATTTTTCTTTCCAACTTCCCCCCCCCCCCCAGGAAGCACCCCGTAACAGCTCTCTAACTCCCAGGTACCTATTTACTGCTAGGTAACAGGGGCATCAGGGTGAAAGAAACTATGCCCATTTTTTTCTCTCCGGCGCCGGGTATCGAACCCCGAACCACAAGATTACGTGTCCAGCGTGCTGTCCACTTAGTCACCGGCCTCCAGATTGTGGTGGAATCCGTGGACTTGAAGGTTCTCCTAATACACCCGAGCATTCTCCTGGCTGGTGGTGCCCGAACAACCGTGGACATAAAGAGAAAACTAGATAAGTTTTCTTCAAGAAGTGCCGCACCAACCAGGCTGTGGTGGGTATGCGGGCCGCCTCAAGCAACAGTGTGTTGGTCCACACCCTCACAAGTCAGGCTTGGGTAGTAGAACAACTCTGAGAACCCCTTCAAGCAGGTGTGCTTGACTTATGGTGACATGACGGCAAGAAAGGCTCATGTGGGTGCTAAGAGGAACACAACTGGCTGTGAACGCCATCTATTAAGTTGACAAGTTCTATAACAGTATTCACGTGTGTTGTGCAGTAAAATATTTAATACTGGAAGATGTCATAGATATCGTCGTGAAGATCGTGAACTTTATTAGAAGTGATATCTTAAACACAGTCAGTTCAACTGTTTATTTATTATTATTTTTAATGAGATATTCCAGGGATGCCGTGTCACTCTGGTGTTCGATGGTTAAACTTTGAAAATGTATTGAAGTGTTAGAGTAAACTGCCTGCGGAAATGTTTCCCCAGGAATGTAATAAGGTGCATGAACGGGGAGATAATTGTTATAGACCTTGATAGACTTCTGTAATGGTGACTATTATGGAACACTTGAATTACCTCAACATTACGAGCCAAAGCCGCAGTAAAGGGGTGGGCTTGTGACGTGGTTCCCGCCTTCCAGATCAAACTCCAACTTTTCGACAAACAATTTACCATAATCTTTTTACACTTGTCAACTTTGAAATTCCTTGAAGACTTACCCAAGTTTTATGATGATACACAAGGAACTGCAGCGAGATTTGCATAGTTTAAGGAATGAGTTTTTCGAAAAATTTAAAGACTTTAAATTTTAAAGAAAGATTTATCTTTTTCGGAACCCATCCTATGTCGGCGTTAATGAATACCAGAATTTGTACGGCAAGATTATATTTAGTAACAATGTTTTGAGGCAAAAATGTAACTGTGTTGATGTTGGCACATTTGATCAAGATCTTGGACCAAATTGTCACAAAATGAAGTGTTTTGCCTCAAAGATAGGTTAGACGTGGGTACGTTTGTGCACATCTGACTGATTCACACCTGAGCTCCGGTTACAGCCCCGCTCCTGTGCCAGGCGAGTTCACGACGGGATCACCATAGCCCGTAGTACTTGCAACTTTTGTTTAGTGGCTGAATCTAAACCACCACCACCACCTGACCGGGGGGGGGGGAGGGGTGAGCACAACTCCTGAAACACATTAAAGGTAAGGTCCAGGTATGAGAGACCAAATGTCAGGATTACCAAGTATTATATGGTAAACAATTATTACAATAATTATTTCAATAATTATTTTTTCTTTTACCGTGGAGGGCGGCGGTTAATTATTCATCTGCCAACAGTTATCCCGACTCCTATTTATCCAGTCTATTCCGCTAGTTATCCACACTATTTCTATAGTAATCCATTCGTCTACCCCCTACTTATCTACTCGTCTACCCCCCCTAGTTAGCCAACCATTTATTACTTGCGGAGATAACTTGGGATGCAGGAGGTGTATATATATATGAGGGGGACGAGGAAGCACTGGGGCGAGGCTGAGGGGCATTGTTAGTGTAGACTGTCCAGTGCCAAGTGTGTCACTCGGTACAATGGCACGCGAGTGGTGGTGCCTCTGTCACAACAAGGAAGTTGAGGTGGTTGGCCGAGCCTCCTAGTGTTAGTGTGGCCCCCTGATGATGGCCCCCGGGTGTGTACACAGTGTGGCCCCTGATGATGGCCCCCGGGTGTGTACACAGTGTGGCCCCCTGATGATGGCCCCCGGGTGTGTACACAGTGTGGCCCCTGATGATGGCCCCCGGGTGTGTACACAGTGTGGCCCCCTGATGATGGCCCCCGGGTGTGTCCACAGTGTGGCCCCTGATGATGGCCCCCGGGTGTGTACACAGTGTGCCCCCTGATGATGGCCCCCGGGTGTGTACACAGTGTGGCCCCTGATGATGGCCCCCGGGTGTGTACACAGTGTGGCCCCTGATGATGGCCCCCGGGTGTGTACACAGTGTGGCCCCTGATGATGGCCCCCGGGTGTGTACACAGTGTGGCCCCTGATGATGGCCCCCGGGTGTGTACACAGTGTGGCCCCTGATGATGGCCCCCGGGTGTGTACACAGTGTGGCCCCTGATGATGGCCCCCGGGTGTGTACACAGTGTGGCCCCTGATGATGGCCCCCGGGTGTGTACACAGTGTGGCCCCTGATGATGGCCCCCGGGTGTGTACACAGTGTGGCCCCCTGATGATGGCCCCCGGGTGTGTACACAGTGTGGCCCCTGATGATGGCCCCCGGGTGTGTGTACACAGTGTGGCCCCTGATGATGGCCCCCGGGTGTGTACACAGTGTGGCCCCTGATGATGGCCCCCGGGTGTGTGTACACAGTGTGGCCCCTGATGATGGCCCCCGGGTGTGTGTACACAGTGTGGCCCCTGATGATGGCCCCCGGGTGTGTACACAGTGTGGCCACTGATGATGGCCCCCGGGTGTGTACACAGTGTGGCCCCTGATGATGGCCCCCGGGTGTGTACACAGTGTGGCCCCTGATGATGGCCCCCGGGTGTGTACACAGTGTGGCCCCTGATGATGGCTTAGTTAATTTATTATGCAGTACTGCCATTATAGTGGTAATGGCTTGGCGCTTACCCCTAATAGTTCCCTCCCTCACCTGCAACATTTCCCCCCTCCACTCTTCTCCCCTCCTACCCACCTCCCCCTTTCTCCCCTCCTGCATCTCTCCCCCATTGTCAGAAATGTAATATTTCAAAGCAATGAAACGCGTATCTCTAAGAAAACTCATCCCTGATTTCAGATCATGAAAATTGTAAGGGTCGCTATAGATGCAGATATTTATTTAACGATGGCACTGGGGCCGACCCCGACTAGTACGATACATTCATACACTACACACATCGCTGGACGATCTTGGGAAGGTGGCTGAGGCTGGAGGCAAGTGTGGCTGCCTACTCTGGGAAGGCGCGCGCGCCCGCTCACTTTGTTGTGTAGCCGCTGGTGGGTTGTGAAGGGCCTCGTGTCTGAGACAACTATCGCTGTGAGCGTGTGTTCTCTCCGGCAGGTTAACTTGTCTACTGTGGGGGCCACGTGGTGGTCCCTGGCTCGGGTGGTGGTCCCCTGGCTCGGGTGGTGGTCCCCTGGCTCGGGTGGTGGTCCCCTGGCTCGGGTGGTGGTCCCCTGGCTCGGGTGGTGGTCCCCTGGCTCGGGTGGTGGTCCCCTGGCCCACGTGGTGGTCCCCTGGCCCACGTGGTGGTCCCCTGGCTCGGGTGGTGGTCCCCTGGCTCGGGTGGTGGTCCCCTGGCTCGGGTGGTGGTCCCCTGGCTCGGGTGGTGGTCCCCTGGCTCGGGTGGTGGTCCCCTGGCTCGGGTGGTGGTCCCCTGGCTCGGGTGGTGGTCCCCTGGCCCGGGTGGTGGTCCCCTGGCCCGGGTGGTGGTCCCCTGGCCCGGGTGGTGGTCCCCTGGCCCGGGTGGTGGTCCCCTGGCCCACGTGGTGGTCCCCTGGCCCACGTGGTGGTCCCCTGGCCCACGTGGTGGTCCCCTGGCCCACGTGGTGGTCCCCTGGCCCACGTGGTAGCGGGGGAGGCCCGAGTTATCTTGAGATTTCGGGGCTTAGCGTCCCCGCGGCCCGGTCCTCGACCAGGCCTCCTTTTTCTTACACACCCCCAGGAAGCAGCCCGTAGCGGCTGTCTAACTCCCAGGTACCTATTTACTTCTAGGTGCATCAAGATGAAAGAAACTCTGCTCACTTGTTTCCGCCTCCGCCGGTGAGCGAACCCGGAACCTTCGGATTACGAATCTGGAGTGGCGTGCACTCAGCCGCCAGGCCCGTGTGTTGGGGCGTGATTGTTGGGTGCCCCGGGGTATGGTGAGGCACAAGAAGGCATGAGGGAGGCCGTGGTCATCCTGGCACTGCCCTCTACTTGGTGTGTGTTAGACGGTGTTAAGCTTGGTGCTGGTTGGGACGGGTGTTGGGGCAGCTGGTATCTTCTGTATGGCCCTTGACATTAAACGTGGACATCGTACACAAGTGTTGTGTACGATGTGCCTCTTGCCACACTTCACCAGGTGTTGCAGGTGTTGTTCTGCAGTGTTGTCAAGTGCAACTGTGATGTGTGTGTAGCAGTGCCACTCTTGGTGGTCCACTCCAAGGGTTCTCTCAACCAGTTTGTGTTTGGCTTTCTAATTGCCTTCATAACTATCACCGACTGCTGTACGAAAGTACCTACTAACTATTTGTACTCATTATTTCTACCTGTTGGATCGATCCATTAGCTCTTGGACCCTGCCTCTTTAACTGACTGTCTAATGTAATGTATGTCTGTGCAAGTAACATTGGCAGTGGAAAGTGGGAGTACCTATAACAACTCTCTCATCAAAAGGGCGGAACGGAAGTGGTTGGGCACATTTAATTTCACCTAATGCATCTGTTCACCTAGCAGCAAGTAGGTACTGAGGAGTTTGTCAAGTTGTTGTAAGGTGCCGGTAAGGTGCCGGTTGGGAGCCGGTCGGCCGAGCGGACAGCACGCTGGCTTGTGATCCTGTGGTCCCGGGTTCGATCCCGGGCGCCGGCGAGAAACAATGGGCAGAGTTTCTTTCACCCTATGCCCCTGCTACCTAGCAGTAAAATAGGTACCTAGGTGTTAGCCAGCTGTCACGGGCTGCTTCCTGGGGGTGGAGGCCTGGTCGAGGACCGGGCCGCGGGGACACTAAAAGCCCCGAAATCATCTCAAGATAACCTCAAGATAGAAGGTTGTATGCTGGGCGGGGTTAGTTATTAGACTCTTGGTGGGGGGGGGGGTGGGGGCACGATAACAGACTAAGGTGTACTCGTACACTCTGGCCTCCTGCTTCCCGACACACTGAAGGTGGTGGGGGGGGGGGCACGATAAGAGACTAAGGTGTACTCGTACACTCTGGCCTCCTGCTTCCCGACACACTGAAGGTGGTGGGGGGGGGCACGATAAGAGACTAAGGTGTACTCGTACACTCTGGCCTCCTGCTTCCCGACACACTGAAGGATTTATTATTATCGTATTATGATGGGAGACCACACTGGACGAAACGCCCTCCACAGGCGACCACCTGGCTGGTGTGGTCGTCTGTGGCTCAACTCCTCGTCTTAACAACCCTGGTAATCACCCTCGCTTTGTATTTCAACCCATCATCCGGATATGATAGTTCTTACAACAATCGTCCAACAACCGACTGTTGTACCCACAATAGTATACATTGATACTATTGGTATTCTTCAACTGACAATATAACGTTTAACTAACTCTACAATCTAACCAAAATTATCCACGGTAGGCCTAATATTCGCCGTCTTAGGCCAAATTTATAAATGTATGTTCTGTGTATGTATGTATGTATGTGCTGTACTAGGCCTTGCGACGTTTAAGTTTAGTTGTTGCTTTGTTTTCCTCGACCTTCTACAATATGAAAGTACAAAACCCGTTATTTTGTGCAACAGTTAATTGTTGCACACTCCACCAATAGTGCTGTAGTAGTCCCTGGTGGCGAGGTGGTAACTCTCGCCCCCACCCTTCACTAGCACTTTGGTCCTGGGTTCTAATCCAGGCCAGGGAGGATTGACTAGATGTCTATCCTCAAGTGTTCGCCTCTGTTCATCCAGCAGTAATTGGGTACGTGGTTGTAAACTGATTGACGGGTCGTTTCCCATGGTGAACTTGCATGTAAGGTTTACCTTGACTTATGGGATTGGAAAGCTCTCAATCGGCTAACAGGAATCAGAGTAAAGTCGTATGTTTCTATACTCTCATATGTTAAAAAAATAAAAAAATTGGATGACTGGTTATTATAAAACAAAATGTACTGATAGACGGAAAGGCGGAAGCAAGGAGCTAGAGCACAAACTTGTAAGTACATACCTGGAGAGGGTTTTAGTTGTTCTACTCTCGATGAACAACCCAGCGGGCTTTCTTCCTATTGGGGAGTGTTGTACATGCTGCCATGGCTCTGTCCACTCGCAGGATGAGTGGCGCTGCCCAATCAACTCGCCCCCGGGGCAAAATTTAAAATTTTATTCTACTCCCCGCGCCTGGTCTGAGGCCAGGCTCGACTGTTGTTAACTTGGTCCAACAGGCTGTTGCTTGGAGCGGCCGGCAGGCCCACATATCCACTACAGCCTGGTTGGTCCGGCACTTCTTGCAAGAACCTATCCAAGTGCCTCTTGAATTCATCCACCTTCCTTGCAGCAATATTTATAATGCATACAGGCAATAAGTATTCTCAAGTTATGGTTAGCCTCATGTGGTCACGGAGCTGTGTTGCAATAACAGGTGTGTAGCAATGTAATATTAAGTTAAGGCACAAGTACGTTAATAATAACGGCGTGGTTGTAGACAGTGGCGCCGCGGGTGGCGGCCGGTGAAAGTGTGGGTGGCGCTTCAACACCTCCGGGTCGCCGCCTCTCCCATAATACAATCCATTATTTACGGAATGGACCAATCTGGTAAAGATGCGGCGTATTAATTAAATTTAAAGCACCGTATTATTAAGGTCTTGTGTGCGTCGACACTGATGGTTAAGGTGGGTTGCTTGGGCTCCTACTTGTCAGCTTAGGCAAAACTGTTGCGTTATTTACGGAATGACAGATTGGGAGAAGACGCCTGGGAGCACCTGTGCCTCACGGTGGTGTTAATGGGCGTGTTGTGGAGGTACAGGGGCATCGCCCCCACCTAGGGTGGGGGGGGGGCACTTGTCATGAGTGCGCTGGCGCCTGGCAGCCTGACAGTCTGGGTCGCCACACATTTTGTTGTTTTGGCTCGGCATGTTTACATCCCGGGCCCCTCCACCTCCCTTCACTTTTACACCTCACTTAGTGCATTTTGTGCACTCTGCCCCGCTCTTGCTGACTCCGCTCTTCCATCTACCTCCTCCTGCCCCCCCCCATCACCCCCCTTTCCCCCTCCCCCCCTCACCCATGTGGGGGAATATACCGGGATTGGAGGCATGAACAGAATTACACAGGACAAAAATGTGCTTACTTGAATCATGAATTGAAAATTAAATAATTATTGAATTTGTTAATAAGTACAAGATAATTAAGGTCTTAGCTGCATGCAAGGTTTCTGTGCTGGACTGTTAAGTCCACTCCTCTGTGACCTTGATACTGGTAATGGGCTGTGGGGCAGGTAGGGTCCTTAAGGCTCATCTGGCTCATGAACTGCAGAACACAATATCCCTGCGGGTACCTTACCTTGAAGTGTTTCCGCGGCCCGGTCGCTCCTCCTTGGACTGATCAACCAGGCTATTTGACGCGGCTGCTCGCAGCCTGACGTATGAATCACAGCCTGGTTGATCAGGTCCACCCACACATTTAACATGTAATTTAAACCTGGATATGATAAAACGGCTCTGACTGCAAGCACTGGTAAGGATCATGATCTAGGATCTGAATTACTCTCTCTAGCCTAGTCCTAGGAATATCTTTGTTGTTGCACACGAGGAATAATTACACAACGTATATGTAAATTTGCATACAAAAATAATTATATGCAATTAAATAAACTAACTTGATAATTTAAGATAATGGATAAGGCAATTAAATGTATGATAATTTATGATAAAGAATTATATACACAAGATATAAATATTCAGGAATATAAGCTCAGTTACTGCATGAGTAGGTCAGAACTTACTGATGACGAGGCGCTGCCTCGCTGCCTAACAACTCTCTATTTATATATATGGATGTATTGATGTGTTAAAGCATGCTAATTGGCCAATCTATACTCTAAAAGAATTAATAACTTATCCGGAATTGAGAATTAGAACCTATCTGATAGTAGCCTGATGTTCCTCTTGCTGAGACCAGACTGTGTTTTGATGATGATATGGCAGCTTGATGTTGTTGATTTGATGTCACATGGTTGCTGTAAATGATTCTAGTTGCTTGCTCAGATATGAGTGCGTGTTGCTGCGTCTCACTTGGTAGATGAGGTGATGGTGGCGCCTCCAGATCACTAGTTGGTGCACCACTACTCTTGGTTTTGTATATATGTACCAGGAATTCCTCCCTTTTTACAGTTGTCACTCTCCCAGTATTTAGGGAGCTATCACTGAAGATTATCAACAGTTTGTGTGTAAATATCTTGCTGGAAAAGTCTCCAGCCCTACACACAAGACTCCTGAATGTAAACACGAGGCCGCCAGCTACCCGACGGTTCTGCTCCACCCGCGTTACTCAATAGTACCTTTTGGTCTTTATTAAGCATTTTGAAATTATATCACTGGAAGCTATAACTTAGGTTCCAGCATTATTTTTTATTACCTGGAAGCTTCTAGATTCTGGCAATCACATGTACAATGTAATGGAGACTGAGCTCAATAGTGTCATTGACCAAATGGTCATGTAGGCTGCTAATGTAGATACAAATGAATCTTAAATCAGCAGATATGATCGATTTGAAGATAATCATAATGAATCATGATTATCTGATAATGCAGATAATGAATCTGATATGATTCTGATATATAAATATGATATGGAATAATTCATTCCTTAGATGATGATAATATTAACGAGTGGAATTTTCCACAACACCGCTTTCTCTACTCCCCCTTCCTCCCCCCCCCCCTGCTTTCTCTACTCCCCCTTCCTTCCCCCCCCCTTGCTTTCTCTACTCCCCCTTCCTTCCCCCCCTGCTTTCTCTACTCCCCTTCCTTCCCCCCCCCCCCTGCTATCTCTACTCCCCCTTCCTTCCCCCCCTGCTTTCTCTACTCCCCCTTCCTTCCCCCCCCCCTGCTTTCTCTACTCCCCCTTCCTTCCCCCCTGCTTTCTCTACTCCCCCTTCCCCCCCCTGCTATCTCTACTCCCCCTTCCTTCCCCCCCCTGCTTTCTCTACTCCCCCTTCCTTCCCCCCCCCTGCTTTCTCTACTCCCCCTTCCTTCCCCCCCCCCCTGCTATCTCTACTCCCCCTTCCTTCCCCCCCCTGCTTTCTCTACTCCCCCTTCCTTCCCCCCCCCCCCTGCTTTCTCTACTCCCCCTTCCTTCCCCCCCCCCCTGCTTTCTCTACTCCCCCTTCCTTCCCCCCCCCTGCTTTCTCTACTCCCCCTTCCTTCCCCCCCCTGCTTTCTCAGGGGGGGGGGGGAAGACAACAACACTGTCAAATGAGGCCTTAACATCTTAAAAGCAAAATTTAGAAACAAATCTTACGAACTAACGCTATCTTGCAGGTGCAAGGAGGAGGGGAAGAAGGACAAAGTATACTAAAGACAGTTATCAAATCTACATTTGGCAGTGTTTTGGTAACTCGGTGTAGGATTTATTTCTGTACACATTTTTAACGTGTCTCAGTAGGAGAGTCTGGAGCCAGTGGTCCAGACTCCGTCCTCTCGTCCGGCACCTCTACTGCTTGGCTGTTTCCCTCTCGACACACTGTACATGTATCATGACCATTACTAGTTATTACTGATCGTTTCCCTCAACCCACCTCCTTTTCGTCCGTAACGAGTGACGTTCCCGGCTGCAACTGCCTGGAACCAGTGAACAGTTTATGGTATTATTCTCTTACCGTGTCACGGTGGTGGTGGTGGCTGATGATGCCTCTTGAACTGTGAAAAGTTCTTTGGGAAGGAAGTATTCAACATGGCTTCCTTCAGACCCTGGACATTCAGCACATCTGCTCGTTCATTTCCAGATTCCAACAAAATGTGGCAACATGTCTTCCTTAACTCCTGTCTCTTCCAGCGACGTGAGGTTTAGTTCCCGTAGTGTCTCCTCGTAGCTCATACCTCTCAGCTCGGGTACTAGTCTGGTGGCATACCTTTGAATAAATCAAATTTAGTCTTGTGCTTGACCGGATATGGACTTCACGCTGGAGCTGCATACTCCAGCATTGGTCTGACATGTGGTATACAAGGTTCGGAAGGATTCCTTACACAAGTTTCTAAAGTCAGTTCTTATGTTGGCCAACCTGGCATACACCGCTGATGATATCTTGATGTGGGCCTCAGGGGACAGGTCTGGACGTGATATCAACCCCCAGGTCTTTCTCACTCTGATTCTTGAATTTCATCTCCCAAAGGGTACCATGTAACTGGCCTCCTGGTCCCTACACCTATCTTCATT
Source organism: Procambarus clarkii (assembly GCF_040958095.1). Classification (NCBI taxonomy): domain Eukaryota; kingdom Metazoa; phylum Arthropoda; class Malacostraca; order Decapoda; family Cambaridae; genus Procambarus; species Procambarus clarkii. Next base: position 18,955,167 of record NC_091192.1, on the reverse strand, counting down.
ACTTTACACTTACTTGAGGTAAAAGTTGGTAGACATTTTCTAGACCGTTCCCCAAGTTTGTCCTTGTTTTGTGGTCTGTCTGTCTTCCTGTGTTTTGAGTCTTCCCATAATTTTTGCTTCACCACCAAACATTTAGAATACCAAGTTAATTTTTTCTGGAAGATCGTATACATATATTAGAGGATGGGTTCAAGTACAAAGCTCTGTGGCACTCCGCTGGTGACATCATGCCACTAATGTCTCCCCCCCTCAGTTACTGGCCGTTTCCTGTTGCGTAGATACTCCCTTATCCACTGGGGCACCTTACCTGTTGTTTCTGCCTGTTGCTCCAATTTTTTCAAGAGCCTTTTATGAAATAGTTTGTGTGCGCGCACGCGCGTCATTTGACCATTAGATTAAATTGTTAGCTGTTACTTGAAAGTTCATATTCCGCGCATGCCTCATTGTGGGTATATATATTGCTGCCAGCTGTGTGTGTTGTTTTATTGATGACTGCTATACTTTGATAAGTATTCTGCAGTTGGTTGGTGAAGGTGTAAGAATAGTGACAAGGTCGCCAGGCACAGTGATGGTGGTGGTGGGCGGCCTGGCATGGTGGTGGTGGTGGGCGGCCTGGGGTGGTGGTGGGCGGCCTGGCGTGGTGGTGGTGGTGGGCGGCCTGGCGTGGTGGTGGTGGTGGTGGTGGGCGGCCTGGCGTGGTGGTGGTGGTGGTGGTGGGCGGCCTGGCGTGGTGGTGGTGGTGGTGGTGGGCGGCCTGGCGTGGTGGTGGTGGTGGTGGGCGGCCTGGCATGGTGGTGGTGGTGGGCGGCCTGGGGTGGTGGTGGGCGGCCTGGCGTGGTGGTGGTGGTGGTGGGCGGCCTGGCGTGGTGGTGGTGGTGGTGGTGGGCGGCCTGGCATGGTGGTGGTGGTGGGCGGCCTGGGGTGGTGGTGGGCGGCCTGACGTGGTGGTGGTGGTGGTGGGCGGCCTGGCGTGGTGGTGGTGGTGGTGGGCGGCCTGGCGTGGTGGTGGTGGTGGTGGGCGGCCTGGCATGGCTCTCTCTCAATGTCTGGCCATTTAGAAGTAATATTGTGCTGCTATTTCTCTTGAAATCCTTGACATTCAAATGTGGGATTATTAAGAAATTGTTATATGCTAACCTTTTGTCTTGACTATGAGAATATTATGAGAATCATTATATTATCATATTCTCATATGTAATATGATATTCTCATTGTCTTGACCGGGCGGGGCTCCGGTACCTCACGGCCCATGTTGAGGCCCGGTACACTGGTGGTACCTCACGGCCCGTGTTGAGGCCCGGTACACTGTCTGGTGTACCTCACGGCCCGTGTTGAGGCCCGGTACACTGTCTGGTGTACCCCACAGCCCGTGTTGAGGCCCGGTACACTGTCTGGTGTACCTCACAGCCCGTGTTGAGGCCCGGTACACTGTCTGGTGTACCCCACAGCCCGTGTTGAGGCCCGGTACACTGTCTGGTGTACCTCACAGCCCGTGTTGAGGCCCGGTACACTGTCTGGTGTACCTCACGGCCCGTGTTGAGGCCCGGTACACTGTCTGGTGGTACCTCACAGCCCGTGTTGAGGCCCGGTACACTGTCTGGTGTACCTCACGGCCCGTGTTGAGGCCCGGTACACTGTCTGGTGTACCTCACAGCCCGTGTTGAGGCCCGGTACACTGTCTGGTGTACCCCACAGCCCGTGTTGAGGCCCGGTACACTGTCTGGTGTACCCCACAGCCCGTGTTGAGGCCCGGTACACTGTCTGGTGTACCCCACAGCCCGTGTTGAGGCCCGGTACACTGTCTGGTGTACCCCACAGCCCGTGTTGAGGCCCGGTACACTGTCTGGTGTACCTCACAGCCCGTGTTGAGGCCCGGTACACTGTCTGGTGTACCCCACAGCCCGTGTTGAGGCCCGGTACACTGTCTGGTGTACCCCACAGCCCGTGTTGAGGCCCGGTACACTGTCTGGTGTACCCCACAGCCCGTGTTGAGGCCCGGTACACTGTCTGGTGTACCTCACAGCCCGGTACACTCTGGTGTACCTCAGTCTGTGGTTCACCTTGTGCTGGTTCCCTTTTGCTAGACTGTTTATTTCACTGTTACTTTCACCTGCTGCCTTCACATTCATGTACATGTTGTTGTTGCTAGTGTCCACGTCTGCTGACCTACTAGTGCCTGGTCCGTGTTTGGCGGAGGGGGGGGGGGGAGGTTACCTGCGTACATGAGGGGCGGGTGTACACGTGGGTGTGTACACGTGTTCATGACCGGTGTGGTGTGTACCTTGGCAACCACCTTCACTTAACGTCAACCTGCGGGGGTTTCCCAACCGGTTTTGGACACTTTCAGATTTTGTTTGTTTTCCCGCCGTAGTGGATAGTGTGTGTGTACTTACCTAATTGCTTAATTTACCTAGTTGTGTTTGCGGGGGTTGAGCTCTGGCTCTTTGGTCCCGCCTCTCAACCGTCAATTAAGAGGTGTACAGGTTCCTGGGGTTGTGGGGAGGTTATCACGTGACCGGTGACCTTTGAGACCATGTTGAGAGGTTTGTTTACCTGTGTGGGAGACGTGCTGTTATGCCCTCGTGAGGGTAAGCATGTGTTTGAGTGTGTTGCTTTATGCTTCTGTCTTTGTCTGTGTGTGGCCGTGTGATGTATATAGTTATGAAGGAACCCACTTGCGTAATGGGAGTGGAAACGTTTGGGTGCGTGTTGGAGCCTTCCTTACAAGGAGGTGACCAAGGCGGGATGGGGGGAAGGAGGGTGAGTGGAGAGAGAGGTAAAGCATAGTAAACATCTGTATTAAGGTGCTTTAATTTACACTAATACGTTACATTTTTACCGGCTTGGTCGATCCCGCCAAAAATACTTCACGTGAGGACGCGGTGGCGTCTGGTGGCAGTACAGTAGGACTACAGCAACAAGCAATGTGGTTGTTAGTCACAGTGCACAGGGAAGGAAAGTTAATGATGGAAAACCCCTAAGCCAGTGTGACAGCCAACTTGGAAACCCCTAAGCCAGTGTGACAGCCAACTTGGAAACCCCTAAGCCAGTGTGACAGCCAACTTGGAAACCCCTAAGCCAGTGTGACAGCCAACTTGGAAACCCCTAAGCCAGTGTGACAGCCAACTTGGAAACCCCTAAGCCAGTGTGACAGCCAACTTGGAAACCCCTAAGCCAGTGTGACAGCCAACTTGGAAACCCCTAAGCCAGTGTGACAGCCAACTTGGAAACCCCTAAGCCAGTGTGACAGCCAACTGGGAAACCCCTAAGCCAGTGTGACAGCCAACTGGGAAACCCCTAAGCCAGTGTGACAGCCAACTGGGAAACCCCTAAGCCAGTGTGACAGCCAACTTGGAAACCCCTAAGCCAGTGTGACAGCCAACTTGGAAACCCCTAAGCCAGTGTGACAGCCAACCTGGAAACCCCTAAGCCAGTGTGACAGCCAACTTGGAAACCCCTAAGCCAGTGTGACAGCCAACTTGGAAACCCCTAAGCCAGTGTGACAGCCAACTTGGAAACCCCTAAGCCAGTGTGACAGCCAACCTGGAAACCCCTAAGCCAGTGTGACAGCCAACCTGGAAACCCCTAAGCCAGTGTGACAGCCAACCTGGAAACCCCTAAGCCAGTGTGACAGCCAACCTGGAAACCCCTAAGCCAGTGTGACAGCCAACCTGGAAAACCCCTAAGCCAGTGTGACAGCCAACCTGGAAACCCCTAAGCCAGTGTGACAGCCAACCTGGAAACCCCTAAGCCAGTGTGACAGCCAACTGGGAAATATTAATTAGAAGGGAACAAGAACACATGGTTCTTGTATATATAAACCATGTATACAATATTTGTGCATGTATACAAGGTGGTCAATATAGTCCCCCCACTCTGGACACTGACGAGACACAGGCCAACCACCAGCATCAATCACCACCACCAATCACCACCACATTACCACATGCAGTGTTCATACAAGAGCCGCACCAACCGGGTTGTACTGCATGTGTGTACACTGCATTCACACACATGAATGTACATGTGTGGATCACTGCATTCACACACATGAATGTACATGTGTGTACACTGCATTCCCCGACCCTCGAATAAATGTTATAACACGTTGTACAACATCTTGACGGATTGATACATTAAAGTATTATAGGATGCTTACCTGTGCTTAAAGACCAAACGTTTAGTGCAAAATTACCAGATATATAATTTTCACATCTGTATTTATGGATGAGAAAAGTAGAAAACAAAGTAGATGACGTCAGGCGGCAATTTTGTAATGTTGAGTAGTTCACAAAGTGTAATTAATACCTGGCATGAAACAGGTGTCACCAGCCCCTCGCCCAGGACTGGCCGAGGGGCAGGTAAAGTCAGTCTTGCCACACAAATGGCTTCATTAAGTAAGTCAAAGTAACTGACAAATGGTTCATTCTGGGTGGGACCTTGACCACGTGTTTCTCAATGAGGCGAAGGAAGCCCCTCTGCAGGACGGTCTCGTGGTCTTTACCTCGGGCATCTGTACACCAGCTGAGAGGCGGGACCAGAGAGCCCAAGCTGAACCCCCGTAAGATCAACTAGGCCAGTACACACACAGAGGATCGCATGTAAACATTACCCGAGTGCCTTCTCACAGTCGCTTAATTGTTCTTCCTGCATAACCACCCACTTGGATTGTTCGCGATAACTTGCAGCTGCTTGTTCAGCCACGTGGTTAACATCCCAGCAACTGGTTGTTCAGCCACGTGGTTAACACCCCAGCAACTGGTTGTTCAGCCACGTGGTTAACACCCCAGCAACTGGTTGTTCAGCCACGTGGTTAACATCCCAGCAACTGGTTGTTCAGCCACGTGGTTAACATCCCAGCAACTGGTTGTTCAGCCACGTGGTTAACACCCCAGCAACTGGTTGTTCAGCCACGTGGTTAACACCCCAGCAACTGGTTGTTCAGCCACGTGGTTAACACCCCAGCAACTGGTTGTTCAGCCACGTGGTTAACACCCCAGCAACTGGTTGTTCAGCCACGTGGTTAACACCCCAGCAACTGGTTGTTCAGCCACGTGGTTAACACCCCAGCAACTGGTTGTTCAGCCACGTGGTTAACACCCCAGCAACTGGTTGTTCAGCCACGTGGTTAACACCCCAGCAACTGGTTGTTCAGCCACGTGGTTAACACCCCAGCAACTGGTTGTTCAGCCACGTGGTTAACATCCCAGCAACTGGTTGTTCAGCCACGTGGTTAACACCCCAGCAACTGGTTGTTCAGCCACGTGGTTAACATCCCAGCAACTGGTTGTTCAGCCACGTGGTTAACATCCCAGCAACTGGTTGTTCAGCCACGTGGTTGACACCCCAGCAACTGGTTGTTCAGCCACGTGGTTGACACCCCAGCAACTGGTTGTTCAGCCACGTGGTTGACACCCCAGCAACTGGTTGTTCAGCCACGTGGTTAACATCCCAGCAACTGGTTGTTCAGCCACGTGGTTAATACCCCAGCAACTAGTTGTTCAGCCACGTGGTTAACATCCCAGCTATTTCTGTATAACCGAGGAGAGCCTACCAGTAGCCAGGTTGTATTGGGCTGGACGTTACCCCCCTTACTTCCCCCGCCCCCTCGGACGCCCCCTTACTTCCCCCGCCCCCTCGGACGCCCCCTTACTTCCCCCCCCCTTTTGCTGGGTATCATAGCTGTGAGGCTGTCGTGTACTGACGTGTGCCGCTTATATAAAGATAAGTGTTGTAGGCGGGCATATACAGGTGGGAGGCAGTGTGTGTGGTACTGTCCTTGAGAAGCTCTGGAGGTCTAGGTCACAACACTCTCAAGAAAGAAAACATTACTATAACGACGTGAGGGGGGTGGGGGGGGGGGGGAAGGGTTAATGGATAAAATTGTCAATATTCCTGTTTATTTTTTTTAATTTCCACCACAGACGTGGCCACACATTTACAATGCTAACCAGCATATATACATTTTCTTCTGTCCTCCATGGACAGGGTTAGAGATGTGTTTAAACATATAGTTCAGGGGTTTATTGAACACTCAACCACAGAAGGTGTTTCGGTGCTTTTAAAATGCTAAGCTAACCTACATACGTAAATACATAGATACACAGATTTACGTATGCCCTACATAAAGTGCTCGGTGTGTCTTTTACATAGTGTCATTAATGTGCATTTACAAAAGGTGAAATGTAATTCTGATCAGCTGGTTAGAACTGGCACACTGACAACTTACCTGCCAATAAAAGCAATGCATTAAACCCACTGACTTAGATTTACTTCTCAGACTTGAAATCAACTTTAAGATACTGGGGAAGGAATTATCAGGGAAAAGCACCTTGTTGTTGCTATAGATTCAGCCACTCGGAACAAGTTCCAAGTAGCACGGGCTATGGTGAGCCCGTACTGGACTTACCTGGCACAGGAGCGAGACTGTGTGTCGGGAAAGCACTGTCATTACGACTATATAGCACTTGGAAGGGGTCTGGTTAACGATTAGGGATGGGACGAGGGAGGGGAATGGTGCCCAATCACTTGGACGGTCGGGAATTGAACGCCGACCTGCATGAAGGAAGACCGTTGCTCTACCGTCCAAGCCAAGTGGTTGGGTAAGATACTGAGGAGTATACCCGTATTTATCGTGAGTATACAGAGTTTAGTCTTGAACTATGTTAGCCAGTATACTGGCTGGTTGGTCAGCCTGGTACTGTGGTATACTGGCTGGTTGGTCAGCCTGGCACTGTGGTATACTGGCTGGTTGGTCAGCCTGGCACTGTGGTATACTGGCTGGTTGGTCAGCCTGGCACTGTGGTATACTGGCTGGTTGGTCAGCCTGGCACTGTGGTATACTGGCTGGTTGGTCAGCCTGGCACTGTGGTATACTGGCTGGTTGGTCAGCCTGGCACTGTGGTATACTGGCTGGTTGGTCAGCCTGGCACTGTGGTATACTGGCTGGTTGGTCAGCCTGGCACTGTGGTATACTGGCTGGTTGGTCAGCCTGGCACTGTGGTATACTGGCTGGTTGGTCAGCCAGGCACTGTGGTATACTGGCTGGTTGGTCAGCCAGGCACTGTGGTATACTGGCTGGTTGGTCAGCCAGGCACTGTGGTATACTGGCTGGTTGGTCAGCCTGGCACTGTGGTATACTGGCTGGTTGGTCAGCCTGGCACTGTGGTATACTGGCTGGTTGGTCAGCCTGGCACTGTGGTATACTGGCTGGTTGGTCAGCCTGGCACTGTGGTATACTGGCTGGTTGGTCAGCCAGGCACTGTGGTATACTGGCTGGTTGGTCAGCCTGGCACTGTGGTATACTGGCTGGTTGGTCAGCCAGGCACTGTGGTATACTGGGTGGTTGGTCAGCCAGGCACTGTGGTATACTGGCTGGTTGGTCAGCCTGGCACTGTGGTATACTGGCTGGTTGGTCAGCCAGGCACTGTGGTATACTGGGTGGTTGGTCAGCCAGGCACTGTGGTATACTGGCTGGTTGGTCAGCCAGGCACTGTGGTATACTGGGTGGCTGGTCAGCCAGGCACTGTGGTATACTGGCTGGTTGGTCAGCCAGGCACTGTGGTATACTGGCAGGTTGGTCAGCCAGGCACTGGTGGTGGCCTTAATAACCCTCCAGAGGGTGATGCGCCTGAAGCCCAACATGAAACAACTATTCGTTTATTGTTTACGCGTGTGCACATGTGACGTGTTGCTTAAGTCCTATACAGTAGTATACATGGTAACACTGATCCTGCGTGGGACTGTAATTGAGGTTCATATTGAACCCAGCGAGAGGTAAGTCTTGGACCCTTGTACACGGCCCAAGTACTCCTACTGCAAGCTCATCATGGCCCAGTAGGTAGTGCGTGTGCTTGGCGTCCAGTGATGCGGGTTCGATCCAATTATACGGCTTCAATATGTAATTATAGATAATGATATATATATATACACACTGTTAATGGTCTCGCTGTTCACAAGATTGACTCTGTCTCTGTCTGTGACACAGGGAGGAGCAGGAGGTGTGTCTGCCGGAGCCTGGCCGCTACGCTACGGGCATCTTCTACATGGACCGCGCCCACCACCAGGAGAGCGAGCAGCTCTTCGCCGACCTCGCCGCCTCCCATGGCCTCAAGGTCAGTACATCCCCCTCCTCACTCACATGCTTCACTAAGGCAGCTGTTTCCCCTAGTTCTCCGGCCATATTTTAATGTGGCGGTGATCTTATCACACTTGTAAGGTGCACGGTGTTTGATGGCAACGTTGTAAGTTCAGGGGCGGTGGTGCATTTGTCGTGTCTACGCTTGAAACTGTGTGTGGAGTCTGCCTCCACCACATCACTGCCTAGTGCAGTCCATCTGTTAACAACTTTACACACTCGAAATGTTCTTTCTAATGTGTGTGTGGCTCATCTGGGTACACGGTTCCACCTGTGTCCTCTTGTGCGTGTACCACCTGGGTGAAATAAACTGTCTTTGTTGTCTCGATCAATTCATCTGAGAATCTTGTATATGGTGATCATGTATCCCCTAACTTCCAGCGATGTGAGTTCGGTGTCCTAGTCTCCTTGTGTAGCTCATGCCCCTTCAGCTCGGGTACTACTCCGGTGGTATGCCTTCGAATCTACTCCAGTTTAGTCTTGTTTGACTAGATAGACTCCAGGCTGGGGCTGCACACTCCAGGATAGGTCTGACGTATATGGTTCTAAATGATTCATTATACAAGTTTCTAAAAGGTAGTTCTTATATTGGCCTACCTAGCATATGCCGCTGATGATATCTTGATGTGGGCTTCAGGGGACAGGTCTGGTGTGATATCAACCCCAAGTCTTTCTCACTTCCTGATGCTTGAAAGATTTCAGCTCCCAAATGGTACCTTGTATCTGGCCTGATCCCTACACCTACTTTATTTCGGGTTTGCTCAGGTTAAACTCTAATAGTCATTTGTTGGACCATTCTTTCAGTTTGTTCAGGTCATCTTGAAGCCTCATGCTGTCCCTCTGTGACTTAATCCTCCTCATAATTTTGGCATCATCAACAAAAATAGAGAGGAATGAATGTATACTCCCCGAAAGAATATTTATGTATATCAAAAATAGAATAGGTCTGAGTACAGAACCCTGAGGGACTCCGTTGGTGACATCACGCCATTCCAGGGTCTCCCGTCACAGTAGCTCTCTGCTTCGTATTGTTTAGGTACTCCCTTATCCACTTGAGCATCTTGCCAGTTATTCCTGCCTGTTTATCCAACTAATATACCAACCTCTTATGGGGTACTGTGTCAAAGGCTTTCTGACAGTCCAAGAAATTGCAATCTACCCTTTCTTGCTTAAGCTTTGTCACTTAGTCGTAGAATTGTTAGACCTGCGAAGCTAGATTTGGCATCCCTTAACCCATGTTGTTGGCGAGTCACAAAGTGCTCTCTCTCCAGATGAATTACTAGATTTTTCTTGCGATCTTCTCCATCACATTGCCTGGTATACAAGGCCTGTGGTTCAAGTCCTATATGTTTAGGGACACTGGCCTGTAGTTCAGTGCCTCTTGCCCTTTGTGTATATTGGGACTACATTAGCCGTCTTTCATATTTGTGGTAAGTCTCCTGGTGACTTGTTCACCATGGAGAGTGGTATGTGTCAAGTAGTCGTCAAGTATTTTATTGTTGTCTAGGGCAATAAAGCTTTGGCTTGAGCCAATTGGAATAAAATGAGTAGGGAAAAAGCCAAGCAAGAAGATGAGTTATATTTATAAACAAACACGACATTACATAACATAAATAATTTCTTAAAAATGAATGCATTCAGAAGGAAAACAAACTTATATCTTATCAGGCAAACTGGCTGTGGTTCCCACACAGCTCTTACTCCAACAGTGAAACTGTGCACCCCAGCACTACCTCTGTCAACCGGGGCCGCACCTATATAAATCCATAGGAAATCTGGACCCTCTCAGAAACTATTCAGTAGGCTATCAGTGCATTCTACCCTTCCTTGCAACCCTGTGGCTTAACAGATTATACGCCCGGAAAATCCCTCAGGAGACAGGAACCGGTCAGACAGCTGGTGCTCCGCGTCAGGTCAAAAAAATGACGTCCCCCCCCCCCCCCCCCGGTTGCCATTGCCTCTTAATACTCCAGTCTTCAACATTCGCAATCAAACTCCTTAATAGCTCCATTAACAACATTCCTCATGCAGGTCTTCTGACGGAGTCCACTGTTCCCTCACACAGTTTGGCTATTCCAGTACACATTACTCACGAAGGATCTCCAGCTGAAGGGCACTACTTTACTGGCGGAGTGATACGTCACTCGCGGCCTCCCACCTCCAGATTTCTTTCAAGAAAACATTCTCTAATCAACTCCTTCATATTAATGAACACTTTATAATAAAGATTAACCTCCAGAGGAGGTAAGGTTCGTAAGAGCAAGCAAAGGGGTTCTGCGCACACTTTAGTATCAATGGTGAGATTCCCTCTGGTCCAACAGCCTCTCACGTCCAGATCCGACAAATATCTTCCAACTTCATCTCTGGTAATTTCGAAGCCTTCCAAAGCTGCCTGGTTTATTGCCGCCTCTTAGTTTAAGGTTTTCTTCTCGTTCTACTGCGAATTTCTTTTCTACTGGAATTTCTTGTTCTTCACACATCTTTCTTTGTCATTCTCTGTGTATCTGTCCTCGCCCACTATTCTGTTTAATCACCTGTTCTTTCACTGTTGTTTTCCTCCTGACGTGTCTGGAACAGTTTTGGGACGGTCTTGGCTTTATTTGCTATGTTACTTTCATGCTGTCTGTTTCTCTTCTCGCACCGAGATATTCATCCCAGGCCCTCTGGTATCTCCTCTGCTTTCTGGCATTCTGATGGTTCTGTAGTTCCTCCAAGCTTTGTATTTGATCACCTTGCTTCCTCGCATGGCCGAGTGAACCATGCTTCCTCGCATGGCCGAGTGAACCATGCTTCCTCGCATGGCCGAGTGAACCATGCTTCCTCGCATGGCCGAGTGAACCATGCTTCTTATTTTGCTTTTCCTTTTTCCCTTTTGGTCCTAAAACTTTTTTTTATATACAGTCTCCTGACACTTTTGTGGGACATACTCCATCATGTCTTTTACAGACTTTACTCTGAGTTCTGTTTCTCATGGTATTTCTGGTAGGAATTTTCTCGTCTCCTCACAGTGATTCTATTCGGTACGTCAGCCCTTTGCTTTCTGATCCTTTTTAGGGGGGAATTACCCCTAACCTATACCAAATACTCAAATGATAATACTCTGTCGTCACTCATTCCCATGAGGGCTCTCAACTCTATTTCTCTTATGTCGACTCATTCGAGGTATATCAGATAGTCTAGCTAGTTCATGTCCTCTCAGTTTTGTGGGTCTCTTGACGTGTTGGCTAAGGATATTTCTTGTTGCCACGTCCAGTAGTTTAGCTCTCCAGGTTTCTGGTCTCCACGTGTGTGGGGGAATGGCTAAGTGGATCAATAGGTCTTTGAACAAGTGCCAAACATTAATGAATTGGGTGAGGTTGGAGGTCACGAGCGAGGGGTCGTCCCAAAGGGGGTTGTGGTGAACTCGCCTGCCTCTCGGAGCAGGAGAGATTGCTGAAATAGAGGGAATAAAGAGAACATATACAGCACACAATAGACACGATAAAACCTTCTAAACTATTGGGACCGTCTCAAGCTCTCAAAATGTACTTTCTGGAAAGACGATGAAGGTATCAAATAATATATACATGGAAGATACTGGAAGGCCAGGTTCCAAATTTGCACAGTAGAATAACAACATATTGGAAGGAAAGGTACGGAAGGAAATGCAGAAAAGAACCAGTGAGAAGTAGAGGTCCCATAGGCACAATCAGACAACACTGTCTAAATATCAGAGGTCCACAGTTGTTCAACACCCTCCCGGCAAACATTAAGAATATTACAGGAACAAAAGTGGACTTCTCCAAGAACCAAGTAGATAAGTTCTTGCAAGACGTACCGGACCAACCAGGCTGTAGTGGATATGTGGGCCTGCGGGCAGCTGCAAGCAACAGCCTGGGTGGACCAATTATCACACGTCGATCCTGGCCTCAGCCCGGGCTATGGGAGTTATCTTCAGGTTGTCCTAAGATGCTTTCGGGCTTAGCGTCCCCGCGGCCCGGTCCTCGACCAGGCCTCCATTTTGTTACACACCCTCAGGAAGCAGCCCGTAGCAGCTGTGTAACTCCTAGGTACCTATACTGTTAGGTGAATAGGTGCATCAGGGCGAAATAAACTCTACCCATTTGTTTCCGTCTCCGCCGGGGATAGAACCCGGGACCTTAGGACTACGAATACCGACCGTATTCCACTCAGCCGTCAGGCCGCGTGACGAAGTGTTAGTAGTAAAACTCCCGAGACCCGCTCCAGGTGAGGGCGTGATGTGTTGTGTGTGGTGGTGGCGGGGGCGGGAGATTTCTCACAGCCTCTCAGTAATGGGCTGTGTGAAAGCTTGCCACACACAGCTGGGGTAGTGACCAGTTACCTCCCCCTCCCCTCCTTCCCCTCCCCCTCCTACCCCTCCCCCTCCTACCCCTCCCCCTCCTACCCCTCCCCCTCCTACCCCTCCCCCTCCCCTCCTACCCCTCCTACCCCTCCCCCTCCTACCCCTCCCCCTCCATTTACCTGTCTCCCTTCCCCTACACTCACCAGTGCCACTGTACAAGTGCCGTTGAGCGCTCTTAACGCTGGTGTGTGCGAGAGGGTGTCATGGTGTTGTGGCGGGAAGAGTAATGGCGTCCACATTTCCTGTCGAAATCGATATGCAAACGTTCGTGTGTGGGGGGGGGGGGGGTGTTGCCCTCTCCCTCGCTGCTGATATCTTGGTGGGGGGGGGGGTTACCCTCTCCCTCGCTGCTGATATCTTGGTGGTGATGTTACCCATTCCCTCGCTGCTGATATCTTGGTGGTGATGTTACCCTCTCCCTCGCTGCTGATATCTTGGTGGTGATGTTACCCTCTCCCTCGCTGCTGATATCTTGGTGGGTGGGGGGGGGTTACCCTCTCCCTCGCTGCTGATATCTTGGTGATGGTACCCTCTCCCTCGCTGCTGATATCTTTGGGGGGGGGTGATAGCCGGGGGTCACGCACTTGTGGGAAGTGGAATTTTCTGGGTTCAGTTGTCGGGAAAACACGTACACAGATGTGATACGTACACGGCTAGACACGTAGACTGGTACGTGACTGAACACGTTCGTGCACAGTAGACAGGGACGTAGTTGGACCCTTACATAGTTGACGTGTGACACGTACACTGCTCAATACATCCATAGGGAAGGGGAGGGGTTAAGGCAGGAAGATGAGGAGGAAGGGGGAGAGAGAGAGAGAGAGAGAGAGGGAGGGAGTGGGGTGGGTGAGAGGTGGGTGGAGAGAGAGGGGGGGACGTGGGTGGAGAGAGAGAGGGGGGAGGGGGACGTGGAGAGAGAGAGAGAGAGAGAGAGAGGGAGAGAGGGAGGGAGGGAGAGGGGGGGGGGGTAGGTAAAGGAAAAACTTCTATTCAGAGTTTCATTTCCGGAACTATCAGTGTGTGGCACTCGGCCATTCACTGGCCATCCCTGCCCGCTCTCGCTGTGTACTGTGCCGTCTCTGCCGTCTCTGGGATGCTAGAGGTGTCAGGTCCGCCACCCCTCTTCAACCCTCCCTGACAAGTGTAGCAATGAATAAAGGGCAATGCACTGGGAGTGAGTAAGATAATGAATAAATAAACCGTACATCGCTGAGGCAAATGAATACCACAAAAACCATGACATAAGATTTAAGGAAAAATACAAAGGTCTGTTATCCTATAAGAGGCAGAACTTACTTTTTACCACTCAAACTCATTGATATTCATGCGTGTAAATCACGAAAATTAACACGTGGTGAAAAATGTGAGTGTCAGACCACGCAGGAAAAATTGAAACAGGAATTTCCTTAAGTACTTTCGTATTTAATAATACATATTCAGAAGGGTCATGTCAATATACATGTCTATACTTGTCAAAAGTCAATTGATATACATGTCTGAACTACGAATAAAACAATTCATCGACATCACTTCCAGCTAAGCTACGCGGTAATTTGGTCCATAAATCAACTATGTTCCAAACCAGTATTTATCCAGGTCTTTCTTAAATCTAAATCCAATTTCTGCAAGAAGATAATAAGATAAGAACATTCAATAACACGTTTCAGTGGAAATGGAGTTCCTCTTGCGTCATGTTCTTGATATCCAATCACGATATCCACTTTAAACTTTTACATTATAATATGAAGCTATATAGTAATGGAACCCGTCCTCAGAGCAAATCCACTACCATGAGAACCCCCCCCCCCCCTAAACCACCTGGATAATTGTATAAAGATGTGTGATTGTCTGAAAGCATATTATGGTTCCAGTAAGTCTGCATGTAAACTGGTAATTGAACTTTTGTCTAAACAGAGATTATGCTCAAGTTATAAGTTTACTGTATTATAAATAGTTGTTTTAAAATAGTCATGAGAATCTCCCTAGAAAATGAGATTGAGCCAATTCCATCATCACCTGTTCAACCATGTAACATCTGCATGTTGAAGAATAGAAAATTAACAAGCAACAACAATTATATGTCTAGACAGTGTACCACCACCCGACCTCCCCCAGTACCCATCAGCCCAGCACACCTGGCGGCCCACAGGATCACGCCACTGGCTGGTAACAAGCATAGTGCTCCTTTCTACTTGCCGGCTTGCAATTATCGCTACAACAGCTCCACCTGGACGTTCACTGTCCTGTTTATATAGAAGCCAGCTAGCCACCTCCAGTCAGAGTATTCTGTGCTCATACGGCTACCTCTGCTCTCACACTACCCTGTGTGGTGGTAGATTTAAGCCGTTTGTTCTAAAGTATTTTCAGCACCATTTATTTCTTGTTCTCTAACGTAACGTGAACTTATTTTTTATTGTTTATATTTTGCACCCTGTAAGTAAGCTAAGTTTTGAAGAACTATTTTTATTCTTATTTGTTAATTTTTTCATATTAAAAGCATTTAAATTTTTCAATTTCCTATACTTTATCCTGCATTTACCACACCGTGAAGAAATCAACAGAGCAGTTTTTTTTTAATTTTTTTTTTTTTATATCTTCGTGGCATTCCATATGCCCTAAGCCACTGACTGCTCTTAGTCATTTTACCGAACAATATAAAAAAGTATATGCTGCTGAAAACGTTTTCTTTTAAGAATTTGGTTTCATGTAAACCGAATTCTCGGGTTCACTGAAATAGTTTTCAAATTCCATATTTCGTATTATAGTCAATAATACGCCGTATTAACGTAACCTTAACTTAAAGTAACCTTCACTTAACTATGGATAGAGAGTAGATAATAGCACTAATTATGTACTCTCAATCCATTCCCGTAAGAGTATTATCTCCATAAGGACAGGTTGAGTAATGATAGTTCCCGATACCGGGGACAGGAAGCCTATACTTGCACGTGCCTGGGTCCACCCGCCTAGTCCACTACTGACCTTCCTCACCATGCAACCACAACAGTTTCCTAATTGCAGACGACGAGTTACACTAACGTGGCTGAAGATATGATGACCAAACACGTCAGAAGATGGAGAAACGACGATGTTTGGGTCCGCCCTGGACCATTATCATGTCCTGTGTCGACAAGTCCCACACACGACTTAATAATGGTCCAGGACGGACCGAAACGTAGTAGTTTCTCCACCTTCTGATGGAGAAGAGAGTGGTTTGGTCATCAGTTGCCTAATTGCCGGGTATTTAGGTGAACACGTGTATCAGGTGAAAGGATATGTAAAACCCACGTGTTTCCAATGGATTGAAAATCTACAAGCACATATTAATAAAGTTTCCGACTGGGCAGAAGAAAATAGCACGATGTTTAACAGACGGTAAAAATGAGGACCTTAAACATAATACAGGGTACAAAACACAATCAAATCTGCCCATAGTAGGAAAACAGCATGTCAAGGATTTGGGAATAATGATGTCTGACGACCTAACGTTTAGGGAGCATAACCAACAAATATCACGTCAGCCAGAAAAATAACAGGATGGATTACGAGAATTTTCAAATCTAGGGATCCCATCACACTGGTTTTACTCTTAGTCACTTGTGTTGTCCCGTCTTGAGTACTGCTCAGTACTCACTCTCACTTCCCCCCTCCAGAACAGGAGAGATTGCTGAAAAAGAGGGAATACAGGGAACACATACGCCATATATAGACGAGATAAAGCACCTAAATTATTGGAATCGTCTCAAAGCTCTCCAAATGTATTCACTAGAAAGAAGACGAGAGAGAGATCAATAATATACACATGGGAAATACTAGAGGGCCAGGTCCCTAATCTACACAGTAAAATAACAACATACTGGAGTGAACGATATGGAAGAAAATGCAGAATAGAACCAGTGAAGAGCAGAGGTGCCATAGGCACAATCAGAGAACACTGTATAAACATCAGAGGTCCGCGGCTTTTAAACATCCTCCCAGCGGGTAAAATAAATATTGCCGGAACAACCGTGGACATCTTGGAGAAAACTACATGGTTTCCTTCAAGAAGTGCTGGGCCAACCAGGCAGTGGTGGGTATGTGGGCCTGCGGGCCGCTCCAAGCAACAGCCTGGTGGACCAAACTCTCGCAAGTCGAGCCTGGCCTCGGGCCGGGCTTGGGGAGTAGAACTACTCCCAGAACCCCATCCAGTTACAATCCGGGTAGATTTGTGACCAGCCATCGTAGATGATCTCGATGAAAGGGGTCCAGAGCCAGGTTTCATAAAGTACTTTCGTGTCCACTGACGAAACCTGTACATCAACCATGGCGGCTTATTCAGTATTTATTAAAAATTTTACGAGATTAGAAACTCTGCATACTAAAGATATTGTTATGGATAACCTCGTAGAGCTTCGGAACTCGTAAACTGTAATAAATGTAAACTGCCACGATGAAAGATGTTCAGGTTGGCCAAGTGGATACATAACTGCTTGAAGAGTCCTGGCATAACATTGTAAGTCCGGGTGAAGTCTGGTATTTTACATGAGAAGTGTATTGAGTGTGATGTGATCCAGGCTGTGTCCTTTAATCTGTTGCTACCAAATTCTGAGGCTGAGCAAATTTCTTGAAGTTTGTGGTATAATTACTTAATCCTTCAAATTGTATGCACCTCATTGATTTGCTGCTTTAAATAGTAATTTTATGTCTCCTGCCTTTTCTAATGTATTGCTTAATGTCTGTAAATATATATTGGTAGATATTTTATCCCAAAAAGTGTACAATGATTTACATTGTTGTACACCTGCTCAGTTCAACCAGAAGTGTAACGGTGTGTACAAGTTAAGAATAGTCTCGGATTCTGAATACCACATATTAGAGAAGGCGGGGGAAATAGTGGTAATATGTTAGGCTAGATTATGTATAAGTTGAGTGGTGCAGCGTGTGGCTGTATTAGCTGAATATATACATGAGCTGAGGCACGCTCAACACTCCAGGGCAGACTGGACCAAGATTACGAACGTGTGGGTGGTTGTAACCCAACAGGGAGAACATTAGTAGCAGGCGGAGCATCAGGAACAATAGGGGCTCCCGTAGTCAGTGATGGGTAAGTGTACGTAACTTACACGTTCCAGAGAGGCGCCACCATTGACGTAGTGGTAGAGGAGAGTCACTCTGTCACTGGCCCACGGGGAGTGGCGTACCTTGAGGCTACCTTGAGGTGCTTCCGGGGCTTAGTGTCCCCGCGGCCCGGTCGTCGACCAGGCCTCCTGGTTGCTGGATTGATCAACCAGGCTGTTAGACGCGGCTGCTCGCAGCCTGACGTATGAGTCACGTCCATACCCTAAATATAGTCAGGCCAACTAACTGAAACATAAAATATTTGCTGAAATGCGTTAATTTGTAAGACGGGGACGTCACTGGAGGTGTGAACTCTTACGTCTTGTCGAGAGCGAGTTAGACTTGGTAAGGTAATGTGAGAAACATTTATTATGTCTACTGGTTAAATCAATGATGCTGGTGCCCACGTTTGGCTGACGGACTGAGGACTGTGGCGCCGGATTTCGGATACGATGTCCCAAAAGGGTTCGGAAAGGCCAGCCGCGTCCAGCATGTGCCCACCTTCCCAGCTGGCCGATATTGATCGCTCATCTTCGCCCCCTTCCCACCGCCCAATTCTCTCTTTCTCTCGTGGGTGTTTGTGAGGGTGGGCAGGTGGTTTACTGTGGGTCTGGGTATTGCTTGTCTCTCGTGTGTGTGTGTGTGTGTGTGTGTGTGTGTGTGTGTGTGTGTGTGTGTGTGTGTGTGTGTGTGTGTGTGTGTGTGTGTGTGTGTGTGTGACGCTACGTCGCAAAGCGCCTATGGTCGCTAACGTGTTGGTGTAGCCGAGCAGCGTGGCGCCAGTATTGCCACGTGTCTTCTCGCGTGCAACCCTTGGCGTGTCTGGCGCAGTATCACCAACATCACACAGTCGTCGACCCTCACCTTCCTGCTAGTGGCATTCTCTCCCCTTCCCGGCATTCTCTCTCCCCTTCCCGGCATTCTCTCTCCCCTTCCCGGCATTCTCTCTCCCCTTCCCGGCATTCTCTCTCCCCTTCCCGGCATTCTCTCTCCCCTTCCCGGCATTCTCTCTCCCCCTTCCCGGCATTCTCTCTCCCCTTCCCGGCATTCTCTCTCCCCCTTCCCGGCATTCTCTCTCCCCCTTCCCGGCATTCTCTCTCCCCCTTCCCGGCATTCTCTCCCCCCCTTCCCGGCATTCTCTCCCCCCCTCCCGGCATTCTCTCTCCCCCTTCCCGGCATTCTCTCTCCCCCTTCCCGGCATTCTCTCCCCCCCCCTCCCGGCATTCTCTCTCCCCCTTCCCGGCATTCTCTCCCCCCTTCCCGGCATTCTCTCCCCCCCTTCCCGGCATTCTCTCCCCCCTCCCGGCATTCTCTCCCCCCCTCCCGGCATTCTCTCCCCCCCTCCCGGCATTCTCTCCCCCCCCCCTCCCGGCATTCTCTCCCCCCCTCCCGGCATTCTCTCCCCCCCTCCCGGCATTCTCTCCCCCCCTCCCGGCATTCTCTCCCCCCCCTCCCGGCATTCTCTCCCCCCCCTCCCGGCATTCTCTCCCCCCCCTCCCGGCATTCTCTCCCCCCCCTCCCGGCATTCTCTCCCCCCCCTCCCGGCATTCTCTCCCCCCCCCCTCCCGGCATTCTCTCTCCCCTTCCCGGCATTCTCTCTCCCCTTCCCGGCATTCTCTCTCCCCTTCCCGGCATTCTCTCTCCCCTTCCCGGCATTCTCTCTCCCCCTTCCCGGCATTCTCTCTCCCCCTTCCCGGCATTCTCTCTCCCCCTTCCCGGCATTCTCTCTCCCCTTCCCGGCATTCTCTCTCCCCCTTCCCGGCATTCTCTCTCCCCCTTCCCGGCATTCTCTCTCCCCCTTCCCGGCATTCTCTCTCCCCCTTCCCGGCATTCTCTCCCCCCCTTCCCGGCATTCTCTCCCCCCCTTCCCGGCATTCTCTCTCCCCTTCCCGGCATTCTCTCCTCCCCTTCCCGGCATTCTCTCCTCCCCTTCCCGGCATTCTCTCTCCCCCCTTCCCGGCATTCTCTCTCCCCCCTTCCCGGCATTCTCTCTCCCCCCTTCCCGGCATTCTCTCTCCCCCTTCCCGGCATTCTCTCTCCCCCTTCCCGGCATTCTCTCTCCCCCTTCCCGGCATTCTCTCTCCCCCTTCCCGGCATTCTCTCTCCCCCTTCCCGGCATTCTCTCTCCCCCTTCCCGGCATTCTCTCTCCCCTTCCCGGCATTCTCTCTCCCCCTTCCCGGCATTCTCCCTCCCCCTTCCCGGCATTCTCCCTCCCCCTTCCCGGCATTCTCTCTCCCCCTTCCCGGCATTCTCTCTCCCCCTTCCCGGCATTCTCTCTCCCCCTTCCCGGCATTCTCTCTCCCCCTTCCCGGCATTCTCTCTCCCCCTTCCCGGCATTCTCTCTCCCCCTTCCCGGCATTCTCTCTCCCCCTTCCCGGCATTCTCTCTCCCCCTTCCCGGCATTCTCTCTCCCCCTTCCCGGCATTCTCTCTCCCCCTTCCCGGCATTCTCTCTCCCCCTTCCCGGCATTCTCTCTCCCCCTTCCCGGCATTCTCTCTCCCCCTTCCCGGCATTCTCTCTCCCCCTTCCCGGCATTCTCTCTCCCCCTTCCCGGCATTCTCTCTCCCCCTTCCCGGCATTCTCTCTCCCCCTTCCCGGCATTCTCTCTCCCCCTTCCCGGCATTCTCTCTCCCCCCCCTTCCCGGCATTCTCTCCCCCCCCCCTTCCCGGCATTCTCTCTCCCCCCCCCTTCCCGGCATTCTCTCTCCCCCCCCCTTCCCGGCATTCTCTCTCCCCCCCCCTTCCCGGCATTCTCTCTCCCCCCCCCTTCCCGGCATTCTCTCTCCCCCCCCTTCCCGGCATTCTCTCTCCCCCCCCTTCCCGGCATTCTCTCTCCCCCCCCCTTCCCGGCATTCTCTCTCCCCCCCCCTTCCCGGCATTCTCTCTCCCCCCCCTTCCCGGCATTCTCTCTCCCCCCCCCTTCCCGGCATTCTCTCTCCCCCCCCTTCCCGGCATTCTCTCTCCCCCCCCCCCTTCCCGGCATTCTCTCTCCCCCCCCTTCCCGGCATTCTCTCCCCCCCCCTTCCCGGCATTCTCTCTCCCCCCCCCTTCCCGGCATTCTCTCTCCCCCCCTTCCCGGTATTCTCTCTCCCCCCCCCTTCCCGGCATTCTCTCTCCCCCCCCTTCCCGGCATTCTCTCTCCCCCCCTTCCCGGCATTCTCTCTCCCCCCCCTTCCCGGCATTCTCTCCCCCCCCCCTTCCCGGCATTCTCTCCCCCCCCCCTTCCCGGCATTCTCTCCCCCCCTTCCCGGCATTCTCTCCACCCCCCCCTTCCCGGCATTCTCTCCACCCCCCCCCCTTCCCGGCATTCTCTCCCCCCCCCCCTTCCCGGCATTCTCTCCCCCCCCTTCCCGGCATTCTCTCCCCCCCCCTTCCCGGCATTCTCTCCCCCCCCCCCTTCCCGGCATTCTCTCCCCCCCCCTTCCCGGCATTCTCTCTCCCCCCCCTTCCCGGCATTCTCTCTCCCCCCCCCTTCCCGGCATTCTCTCTCCCCCCCCTTCCCGGCATTCTCTCCCCCCCCCCTTCCCGGCATTCTCTCCCCCCCCCCTTCCCGGCATTCTCTCCCCCCCCCTTCCCGGCATTCTCTCCCCCCCCCTTCCCGGCATTCTCTCCCCCCCCCCTTCCCGGCATTCTCTCCCCCCCCCCCTTCCCGGCATTCTCTCCCCCCCCCTTCCCGGCATTCTCTCCCCCCCCTTCCCGGCATTCTCTCCCCCCCTTCCCGGCATTCTCTCTCCCCCTTCCCGGCATTCTCTCTCCCCCTTCCCGGCATTCTCTCTCCCCCTTCCCGGCATTCTCTCTCCCCCTTCCCGGCATTCTCTCTCCCCCTTCCCGGCATTCTCTCTCCCCCTTCCCGGCATTCTCTCTCCCCCTTCCCGGCATTCTCTCTCCCCCCTTCCCGGCATTCTCTCTCCCCCTTCCCGGCATTCTCTCTCCCCCTTCCCGGCATTCTCTCTCCCCCCTTCCCGGCATTCTCTCTCCCCCTTCCCGGCATTCTCTCTCCCCCTTCCCGGCATTCTCTCTCCCCCTTCCCGGCATTCTCTCTCCCCCTTCCCGGCATTCTCTCTCCCCCTTCCCGGCATTCTCTC
Source organism: Procambarus clarkii (assembly GCF_040958095.1). Taxonomy (NCBI): domain Eukaryota; kingdom Metazoa; phylum Arthropoda; class Malacostraca; order Decapoda; family Cambaridae; genus Procambarus; species Procambarus clarkii. The sequence continues at coordinate 18,933,484 of NC_091192.1, read as the reverse complement.
TCCCCCTTCCCGGCATTCTCTCTCCCCCCCTTCCCGGCATTCTCTCTCCCCCCTTCCCGGCATTCTCTCTCCCCCCCCTTCCCGGCATTCTCTCCCCCCCCCCTTCCCGGCATTCTCTCTCCCCCCCCCTTCCCGGCATTCTCTCTCCCCCCCCCTTCCCGGCATTCTCTCTCCCCCCCCTTCCCGGCATTCTCTCTCCCCCCCCTTCCCGGCATTCTCTCTCCCCCCCCTTCCCGGCATTCTCTCTCCCCCCCCCCTTCCCGGCATTCTCTCTCCCCCCCCCCTTCCCGGCATTCTCTCTCCCCCCCCCTTCCCGGCATTCTCTCTCCCCCCCCCTTCCCGGCATTCTCTCTCCCCCCCCCCCCTTCCCGGCATTCTCTCTCCCCCCCCTTCCCGGCATTCTCTCTCCCCCCCCCTTCCCGGCATTCTCTCCCCCCCCCCCTTCCCGGCATTCTCTCCCCCCCCCCTTCCCGGCATTCTCTCCCCCCCTTCCCGGCATTCTCTCTCCCCCCCCCTTCCCGGCATTCTCTCTCCCCCCCCCTTCCCGGCATTCTCTCTCCCCCCCCTTCCCGGCATTCTCTCTCCCCCCCTTCCCGGCATTCTCTCTCCCCCCCCTTCCCGGCATTCTCTCCCCCCCCCCCTTCCCGGCATTCTCTCCCCCCCCCTTCCCGGCATTCTCTCCCCCCCCCTTCCCGGCATTCTCTCCACCCCCCCCCTTCCCGGCATTCTCTCCACCCCCCCCCCTTCCCGGCATTCTCTCCCCCCCCCCCTTCCCGGCATTCTCTCCCCCCCCTTCCCGGCATTCTCTCCCCCCCCTTCCCGGCATTCTCTCCCCCCCCCTTCCCGGCATTCTCTCCCCCCCCCTTCCCGGCATTCTCTCCCCCCCCCTTCCCGGCATTCTCTCTCCCCCCCCTTCCCGGCATTCTCTCTCCCCCCCCTTCCCGGCATTCTCTCTCCCCCCCCCCTTCCCGGCATTCTCTCTCCCCCCCCTTCCCGGCATTCTCTCTCCCCCCCTTCCCGGCATTCTCTCCCCCCCCCTTCCCGGCATTCTCTCCCCCCCCCCTTCCCGGCATTCTCTCCCCCCCCCCTTCCCGGCATTCTCTCCCCCCCCCTTCCCGGCATTCTCTCCCCCCCCTTCCCGGCATTCTCTCCCCCCCCCTTCCCGGCATTCTCTCTCCCCCTTCCGGCATTCTCTCTCCCCCTTCCCGGCATTCTCTCTCCCCTTCCCGGCATTCTCTCTCCCCCTTCCCGGCATTCTCTCTCCCCCTTCCCGGCATTCTCTCCTATACCTTAACGTTTATCTACATCCCTCTTTCCAATCCTAACAGCATAACCCGTCCCCCCATCCCCTGTGTGTGTGTGTGTGTGTGTGTACTCACCTATTTGTGCTTGCAGGATCGAGCATTGACTCTTGGATCCCGCCTAAGTGTGTGTGTGTGTGTGTGTGTGTGTGTGTGTGTGTGTGTGTGTGTGTGTGTGTGTGTGTGTGTGTGTGTGTGTGTGTGTGTGTGTGTGTGTGTGTTTCATCGTCTCCCTCATTCAACCTTAGTAGATATTGTGAACAAAGGAATCAAGTGATTGTGTAATTATGCTCGGTTGAAGTGTTTTCAATGGTGAAGAGGTAGTAATGGTGAAGTTTAATGGTGGCGGTGGTATTGAGTGGTAATGCATTGTAATGGTAACATTGTTCAACGGGTTCTATTTTGGATGTGGCAGCGCTGCAGGTGTGTGTGGTGTGGTGTGGCAGGGTTGCAGGTGTCTGTGGTGTTGTGGCAGAGCTGCAGGTGTGTGTGGTGGTGGTGCAGGTGTGTGTGGTGTTGTGGCAGAGCTGCAGGTGTGTGTGGTGGTGGTGCAGGTGTGTGTGGTGTTGTGGCAGGGCTGCAGGTGTGTGTTCATTTACCCCGCTGACCTCTGGCTCCCTCCTTGGGTTGTCTGCGTGTGGTGTGGTGGAGGTGCATTGTGGTGGTGCTGCGGTGGTGGTGGTGCATGGTTACCTGCCTGCCTTGTGGCTACCTTGTGTTGCTTCCCGGGACGGGGATCAACGTCCCCGCGGCCCTGTCTCCGACCTGGCCTCCCGGTTGGTCGTCTGGTCAACCATGCTGTTGGACGCGGCTGCTCGCAACCTGACTAATAATCACAGCCTGGTTGATCAGGTATCCTTTGGAGGTGTTTATCCAGTTCTCTTGAACACCGTGAGGGGTCGGCCAGTTATGCCCCTTATGTGTAGTGGAAGCGTGTTGAACAGTCTCGGGGCCTCTGATGTTGATAGTTCTCTCTCAGAGTACCTGTTGCACCTCTGCTCTTCAACGGGGGTATTCTGCACATCCTGCCATGCCTTCTGGTCTCAGTGTGGTGTTATTTCTATGTGCAGGTTTGGGACCAGCCCTCTACTATCTTCCATGTGTAGATATTAAAATCTATCTCGTTAAAAGGTCAGAACGTTCTGCTCGTTAGGAAATTAAAGATCTATCTCCCTTCTTTGCCGGTAATTATTTTTCTACGCAATAACACCATGGTCACATTTGTCGAAAGCTTTTGCAAAGTCTCTGTATAATACATCAGCGTTTTGCTTGTCTTCCATGGCACCTTAGGCCACGTCATAGTGGTGCGAGCGTCCTGTTCTGAACCCGTGTTGTCCGGGGTTATGTGGTGGCGGTGCCTGGCAGTGTTATCATCTCTCAGTACTTAGTGTCATGAACTAGGCTGTTCGCAGTTTTGAAATAGCCTAGGATTTACAAACGTGAATTTGTATACTAGACAAGTAGAGTAATTACAGGGGCACAGTAAACATCTCTAGTTGGCAAAGGTGGAGACCCTAAGTAAAAATAAACTTGTGTAAGTTGACAAGTCGGCTTTCTTGTCTTGCTGAATGTTCATGTGTAAAGTGAAGGTGTTAGTCTAATTCTGAATCATTATAATTTGCATACAACGTCAATAAATAATTTGTCGCATCGTATGCAAATTATGTTGTAGGTCTATGCAAATTTGGTTAGGATAAAATTAACATATAAACTTAAATGTCATCTTTAGCTGTTAATATTTTAATAAGTATACAAGTTCCAAGGACTTTGAATTCGGTTAATGATATGCAAATGTAATTAAGAGCAACTAATTGTGTGCGAGGGGCTACACCTTTGTTAAACCTATTTCTAACCATAGGTTGAGGTTATACAAGCTGGCGGAGTGTTCCAGACATCAGCTGGTGGTGCTGCCACGTCTCCTGCTGACATTAAAGCGATAGACTTAAAACCCCAAATCTTAATTGAAAGCAAGTTTATGTATTAGCAATATTTTATAGTGTTGATGGATTGTCGCTCAATAATGTTAATGTAAAGGGCTTAGTTTAATGAGTAATTAATGCTGGCAGTTAGTGTACATTTGGCAAAGCAGGAAGGGAGCGAGACTTCCCTCCCCGCCATACAAATGGCAGCTGAGCCGAGCACAATGAGAGGGTTGGATGTTATTACATGATGCCTTGTAAGGGGAAATCTCGCAGAGGAGCTCCCAATTATTAAGTATTTTCAATGGAAAAAAGGGGAGCTCCCGGGAGGAACCCCAATTCGCGGCAAAATTATAAAATAATAATAATAAAATAATAATGTGTGACGGGAAAGTGTTGGAGTGTAGATGTTCGGCAGTCCTCCAATGGCAGGTGTCAATGCCTAGTCACACTTACAAAAAAAAATAGACTGCTTGCCTGTTTGTCTGTGGTAAAGTAAGGAAGACACGCAAAACACATAGTTGCATGGTACAATGAAACTTTAATTAATATAGAAACAAATTATAAACAAGGACAATCCCTTGGCTGTGTACAGTGCAAACAAACAAGTCAAAAACAGATAACATAAATGAATAATAGGGATGACGTTACTCTACAATAATATAAATACGCAGTGAAAAATAATCAGGTGCTGAGAACATGGCGTTAGCTGAGAAACATCCACCTGCTACACAGCGTATATCAGTTAGTTGTTCACTGCTGAGAGCACAAGGATATTCTGACTTCAATGGCTGGTTCAAGCCCAGACATCGACTCAGGTAGAGGGCGCTGAGGTGCAGGTGTGCAGTCGGCGAGTCACCAATCAGGAGCAGGCAGGCTGGGAAGGGTAGTTGGCTGGTTGATGACGGAGCCGGCGTGGAGGGAGTGTGGAGTAGGGAGGTGAGTCTTAGGTACATTTGCCTCCTGGTCAAAACGTTTTGTGCTACTGGTAGACGTATCTTGAAGGTAGCATCTTATTGTTGTATAATATACGTAACTTGATGTAGAGAAGAGCAGGCTCAATCTCTCTTGAAAGAGATTATCGTCACAATATAATAATAATAATAATAATATACTCCCTTGCTTGTCCCTCATTGGCTAACGATGACGTCATCCTTCAATAAACATACTTGAACGTGAACTTGACGTCATCTAGCTTTTTCCCTTTAGGGTAATCCCAAATACTGTCAGTCCCCTCCTGGTCCCTCATAAGTTGCTCAGTGACATCTCGGTGCCCCTTCTGTATCATCCAACGATGGTTTACTCTGCAAGTCTCATTAAAACTCTCGTCTGGATCCTCTGTAGGACCTAGTGAGAAATAATGGTAGAGCCTAAATCTTGAGGCTATGTGGTCTTCACAACTGTGTGGGATGCTGATTCGGCTGTTTTTATGCTTTAATATTCGTTTGCTTTTAGAGTTGAATCATTTTAGTACTCGGGAAGTGTTCTTAAGTGATTCTTAAACAGTTTTCTCAGTTAATTTAGGATTTATTTGATGTCAGTAAAATTGAAGTGAGACACCTGCAGATTATGTACCCAGGCTAAGTGGTTAGTGCGGATTATTGATTGATTAATGTTTCTGGTGTATTAGTATCCCTTTGTTCCTGCAGATTCGAACTGGGATTTTGGCTCTCGTGTAGGTGTATATTTTATTCTCCACTTTCTTTAATAAATCTTGTAATTGTTTTAATGACCTGTTAAATTGGAGGCGGCCGTATTAGTGCCCTTTCTTCATATTTCTGGACAGCAGGCAGTCAGGTATGTGTTTTATTCAGTGGAAATTCGATTAGGGGGCTGCGGGCAGAGATGATTAATACTGCTTGAGATTAACAGTTCTGATATTAATGATTACAGGGAAGCGAGGTCTAACTCTTTGTCCTGCACTACTGGCATTGTTGTAATTATTTGCATTTAACTATCTGACGATCGAATTCTTTGTTCAGTTTGGTCTGAGAGTTGTGGATGAAGGTGGTTCAAAAAGGATTTCAGTATGATGGTGCAAGGCGATGTATGGGTGGGGGTGATGTATTGGGGGGGGGGAGAAGCATAGCATCAGATGCTCACCCCAATTTAACGATCTTTAACCCCCCCCCCCCCCACCAACCCCACGTGAGAGGTGATTGTGTTTTACACTGGTTAAACCTGATGGCTATAATGAGGCTGCTGGCCGCTCACATATAAAGCGGGACACGGACCTGATTTTCCTCAGTCAAAATTTGTAAAAGTAACCTCATATAAATTAAAAAGGTTGACGTATTAACGAGAATACCGTCCAATAACATGCAAAAATTTATAAAATTGGTAGTGGCAATATTTTAAAAAGTGGGTTGATAATGGAATGCTTACCCCAAATTTTGTCGGGGTGGGGGGGGGAAGGGGGGTTGATAATAGAATTCCG
>NC_091192.1:18922827-18925327 GCF_040958095.1 Procambarus clarkii | reverse complement strand
CTGTCCGTTCCATGAAGTACTTCATCTCCTATTCGGTATCCTGTGTGTGTGTGTGTGGGGGGGGGGGGGGGGTAGTGCGTGCCTCCACCAGGCGGAAGACATGAAGGGTGTGATATCCCCGCGGTACTGAGCGCTGGATTTGAACAGCTCAGCTTTAACCCATACCCTCCCCCCCCCCCCTTCCCCCTCATGGGGAAGTGGCTCCTGGCCAAAACCTGTCGTTTAGCTTCATACGGCCAGCCAGTCGGGGGCCCTGGGGGGGGGCCTGCATGCTCCCCAGCTGCTCCGTTGAGGGGGAGCGGCCGGCCCTGGACGACTAGCGGTGGTAGTTCAACTATCACAGCTGGCTGTTGGTGCGGCGGGTGTGTGGAGGACGAGGTAGTTAAACACGGTGTGACACCACCCAAGGCTTTCTTATAGCTCTCTTGGTTATTTCTGACATTACATGCATATTTTTATATATATATATATATATATTATATATATATATATATATATATTATATATATATATATATATATATTATATAGGGGTACCACCACTGGTTGTTTGTGTGTATGTAAACTATATATATTACAGTGGTTGTGTTTGTAAGGATCCTTAGCCTCTAAAAGGAGGATATGCAGCTCCTGTTGGAGCCTTGTCGGGTGCTACATATCCTCTCCTTCAAGGCTGAGGGTCCTTAACAACACAACAAGAGGTGGTACCTCCCTCCCCCCCCCGTATACAAAACAATATATCAAATATCATGTGTGCAGCACAAACCGTGGACCAGACGGTGCGGCACAGTGGTCAGAATCAGGCTAGGCTAGCGTTAGCTGGGGCAGGTGGCTAGCGTTAGCTGGGGCAGGTGGCTAGCGTTTAGCTGGGGCAGGTGGCTAGCGTTAGCTGGGGCAGGTGGCTAGCGTTAGCTGGGGCAGGTGGCTAGCGTTAGCTGGGGCAGGTGGCTCCCGTTAGCTGGGGCAGGGTGGCTCGCGTTAGCTGGGGCAGGTGGCTAGCGTTAGCTGGGGCAGGTGGCTAGCGTTAGCTGGGGCAGGTGGCTCCCGTTAGCTGGGGCAGGTGGCTAGCGTTAGCTGGGGCAGGTGGCTAGCGTTAGCTGGGGCAGGTGGCTAGCGTTAGCTGGGGCAGGTGGCTAGCGTTAGCTGGGGCAGGTGGCTAGCGTTAGCTGGGGCAGGTGGCTAGCGTTAGCTGGGGCAGGTGGCTAGCGTTAGCTGGGGCAGGTGGCTAGCGTTAGCTGGGGCAGGTGGCTAGCGTTAGCTGGGGCAGGTGGCTAGCGTTAGTTGGGCAGGTGGCTAGCGTTAGCTGGGGCAGGTGGCTAGCGTTAGCTGGGGCAGGTGGCTAGCGTTAGCTGGGGCAGGTGGCTAGCGTTAGCTGGGGCAGGTGGCTAGCGTTAGTTGGAGCAGGTGGCTCCCGTTAGCTGGGGCAGGTGGCTACCTTGACCCTGGGGCAGGTGGCTACCTTGACCCTGGGCAGGTGGCTACCTTGACCCTGGGGCAGGTGGCTACCTTGACCCTGGGGCAGGTGGCTACCTTGACCCTGGGGCAGGTGGCTACAGGTGTGGAGTCTGCCAATGGTGAGCCGTGTGTGGAACAAGGACTGGATCATGACCTCTCACACTAAGCTGTTGACTGGCCAGTCATTAGACCCCGTCACCCCTTCCCTCACCCCGCTAGTTGAGGCACCTGACCCTCACATGGTGATAAAGTGGTCCCTCGCTTGATGTCAAGTCTCTTGGCAGAGACTATATTCACTCTTGTTGAGGATGTGGTGGTAATATGTGGCAGAGTGGAGACTATACTGATCACACGGCCTCCCTGGTGTGGCCCGGGCGTCCTGCCACCCCGGGGTGTAATACCACACAGCTCCTCTTCCCCCCACACGCATACTGTGTAACCCTCACCTCCTGCCTTACTGTGTTAATCATTAATATACACGTCCCCTTACCTCGGTCCTGTCCTCTCTCCACCATACCACGACTTGTTGTAGATTAATCTGGTAGAGGTAAATCACACTCGTTTGGGTCTCCTTCCCTCCCACCCCCCTGTGTTTGGGTCTCCCTCCCTCCCACCCCCCTGTGTTTGGGTCTCCCTCCCTCCCACCCCCCTGTGTTTGGGTCTCCCTCCCTCCCACCCCCCTGTGTTTGGGTCTCCCTCCCCCTGTGTTTGGGTCTCCCTCCCTCCCCCCCTGTGTTTGGGTCTCCCTCCCTCCCCCCCTGTGTTTGGGTCTCCATCCCCCCCTCTGTGTTTGGGTGCAGGTCTCCTGAATGCACTAAAGCATGCACGGTGGCTAGCGTGTTGGGCGTGTGCGCACCTTGTAAATATGTATCATGTTTGGCAGTTATTTGTTTACACTAATCTTTGCTGCTTCACAAATACCATTGTTCCTTAAACTGCAAGTTAAAAACTGTTGACCTACATGAGCTGGCCCTGAGGCCTGGGCCCCTATGTTATAACTAGGAATACTCTATTATGGCAAGATATAACGAGGCTGGTATAATGGT